>NC_139992.1:67580594-67718865 GCF_964263955.1 Coregonus lavaretus | reverse complement strand
CTCTCTCTCTCTCTTCTCTCTCTCTCTCTCTCTCTCTCTCTCTCTCTCTCTCTCTCTCTCTCTCTCTCTCTCTCCCTCTCTCTCTCTCTCTCTCTCTCTCTCCTCTCTCTCTCTCTCTCCTCCCTCTCCCTCTCACCTCTCCCTCTCCCTCTCCCTCCCTCCCTCCCTCCCCCTCCCTCCCTCTCCCTCTCTCTCTCTCTCTCAATTTAAGGGCTTTATTGGCATGGAAACATATGTTAACATTGCCAACCAGTTTCTTTATTAATGCACTTTTTAGGGAATGTTCCTTTGCACAGAACCCTCAACACATCTGACATCTGTTTGACATTCATGCTTGTCCATTTCTTTGGCATCAATCATTAGCTTGCTAAGAGCATCATAGGTGTTAGGCCTGTGAGGACAGTCTACTAGAGTCTCTGCTGAAATTCTTTAATGCAAAGCTGAACATCTGTATCTCAAAAGGACATAAACTGCATTAAAACAGAGTGTGTCTGCAAAATACTGCTCAAGAAACATTGATATTCAAAAACACTCCCTTTGAACTCAAAGGATATAGAAACAGGACAATGTTGGCCTAATCGTGTTCGCTCTTTGAAGTAAGACATCACTATTAGGTGAAAAAAGGTAAATGTGCTCCCATGGAAAATAAAAGCTTTTCATAATTTGTAAAGGCTGGAGCTCGAGATATCAGAAAGAAGGCGGTAGTATGACACGTGGTTGATATTAATGTTTTTAGGCTGGCTGTAGGTTTAATGAAAACACAGTGTTTGCAGCAACTAGTTAAAATGGCAAGGATAACATCAGTGGTAATATTAACCACATTAAAGGAGTCCTCTGTTGCACCAGATGCAGATAGATTTAATGAGGGAAAAACAAGAGGGAGCTGGGGATTATGAAGAGGTATTAAACAAAACAGTCCTCAATCCTTTACTTAACACACACACACTGAGACCTGCTCTGTCTGGTTGGTGTCCACCTGTCCGTCCAACACCACCATGACTACTTTTCCCATCCATACCATGGTAGACATATTCTAAGCTAAGAACAAACAGTGTAACATTGTTTACCGGATACATAATCAAGTACCTAAGGTTGTTACATCCACGGTTCACCTCCTCTCATATGCTCAGGCAGGCAATCAGCCAGGGGACTTAATTGGCAGAGAGAAAGTAACACCCACTTACAGCACCATAGTCTAACCTTGTTATTAAAACTAAGTAAGCCTATTTGAAATTCCTTTCCATGGTAAAACAGGGCCAAAATAATCAAGGGAGCATGATCACACTTAATTGATTCAGTGTACTTTTAAGACGCACTACAGGGTGCTGTGGTGACCTATTTCAGACGGCTCTTCAGTGGAACGAAATATCCCCAGTAAGGGAGTAATGCACAAGCAGTATTCTAATTACTGTTGGATCCGCCGCTGTACAACCGGAGGTGAAGTGCTTTTGAACTAACTGCACAATCGCCAACACCACATTATACTGAGGCCTTTTTTTGTGTGCAATTTTGCAATTTCCATATGAATCCCTCTCAGTGCAGTGTTGAAATGTAAAATACTGTAATACAATGTAATGCAATGTTTAAATCTCAAAGGGCTTTTCATTTATAAACTTCTCTGGTAGAAAAGGTTTACAATTTGAATAAAAAATTATGCTTTTAGCTTTGACATTAGAGGAACTAAGCAGATCTTATAGGTCCTTGAAATTTGGTCAAATAAGAGTATACTATTTTCTGTAGCTGCCCCTGAACAACGGTAGGGCTTTTCCCAATCAAGACTGGATTCTGCTTTATCAACCACCAATAATCTTGCAATTCACTATTTGTATTTATTAAGGATCCCCATTAGCTGTTTCCAAGGCAGCAACTACTCTTCCTGGGGTCCAGCAACATTAAGGCAGTTATATACAATTTAATATACAGTATTACATGACATTACATTTCATAACACTTTACCCAATACATTTAGTGTGTTCGCTCAGACCACTACTCCACTATCACATATTTACAATACAACATCCATGTGTACGTGCGTGTAGAGTGTGTGTCTTATCATATGTATGTGTGTCTGTGCCTGTGTGTCTCTTCACAGTCCCCGTTGTTCCTTAAGGTGTATTTTTATCCGTTAAAAAAAAATCTGATTCTACTGCTTGCATCAGTTACCTGATGTGGAATAGAGTTCCATGTAGCCATGGCTCTAAGTAGTACTGTGCACCTCCCATAGTCTGTTCTTGACTTGGGGATTGTGAAGAGACCTTTGGTGGCATGTCTTGTGGGGTGTGCATGGGTGTCTGAGCTGTGTGCTAGTAGTTTAAACAGACACCTTGGTGCATTCAGCGTGTCAACACTTCTTACAAAAACAAGTAATGATGAAGTCAATCTCTCCTCCACTTTGAGCCAAAGGAGTATTTACATGCATATTATTAATGTTAGCTCTCCGTGTACATTTAAGGGCCAGCCGTGCTGCCCTGTTCTGAGCCAATTGTAATTTTCTGAGGTCCCTCTTTGTGGCACCTGACCACATGACTGAACAGTAGTCCGGGTGCGACAAAACTAGAGCCTGTAGGACCTGCCTTGTTGATAGTGTTGTTAAAAAGGCAGAGCAGCGCTTTATTATGGACAGACTTCTACCCATCTTAGCTACTGTTTTATCAACATGTTTTGAGCATGACAGTTTACAATCCAGGATTACTCCAAACAGTTTAGTCACCTCAACTTGCTCAATTTCCACATTATATATTACAAGATTTAGTTGAGGTTTAGGGTTTAGTGAATGATTTGTCACAAATACAATGCTTTTAGTTTTATGAAATATTTCATGTTCTGTTAGACAGGTACAGTTGAAGTCGGAAGTTTACATACACTTAGGTTGGAGTCATTAAAACTTGTTTGTCAACCACTCCACAAATTTCTTGTTAACAAACCATAGTTTTGGCAAGTCGGTTAGGACATCTACTTTGTGCATGACACAAGGAATTTTTCCAACAATTGTTTACAGACAGATTATTTCACTTATAATTCACTGTATCACAATTCCAGTGGGTCAGAAGTTTATACACTAAGTTGACTGTGCCTTTAAACAGCTTGGAAAATTCCAGAAAATGATGTCATGGCTTTAGAAGCCTCTGATAGGCTAATTGACATAATTTTAGTCAATTGGTGGTGTACCTGTGGATGTATTTCAAGGCCTACCTTCAAACTCAGTGCCTCTTTGGTAGACATCATGGGAAAATCTAAATAAATCAGCCAAGATCTCAGAAAAAAAGCCGAAGAACACCATCCCAACCGTGAAGCACGGGGGTGGCAGCATCATGCTGTGGGGGTGCTTTGCTGCAGGAGGGACTGGTGCACTTCACAAAATAGATGGCATCATGAGGAAGGAAAATCATGTGGATATAGTGAAGCAACATCTCAAGACATCAGTCAGGAAGTTAAAGCTTGGTCGCAAATTAGTCTTCCAAATGGACAATGACCCCAAGCATACTTCCAAAGTTGTGGCAAAATGGCTTAAGGACAACAAAGTCAAGGTATTGGAGTGGCCATCACAAAGCCCTGACCTCAATCCAATAGAAAATTTGTGGGCAGAACTGGAAAAGCATGTGTGAGCAAGGAGGCCTACAAACCTGACTCTGTTACACCAGCTCTGTCAGGAGGAATGGGCCAAAATTCACCCAACTTATTGTGGGAAGCTTGTGGAAGGCTACTTGAAATGTTTGACCCAAGTTAAACAATTTAAAGGCAATGCTACCAAATACTAATTGAGTGTATGTAAACTTCTGACCCACTGGGAATGTGATGAAAGAAATAAAAGCTGAAATAAATAATTCTCTATACTATTATTCTGACATTTCACATTCTTAAAATAAAGTGGTGATCCTAACTGACCTAAGACAGGCAATTCTTACTAGAATTAAATGTCAGGAAGTTTAAATGTATTTGGCTAAGGTGTATGTAAACTTCCAACTTCAACTGTAACTCTTTATCCACAATATAGCAGGGGGTGTAAAGCCATAACACATACGTTTTTCCATCAGCAGACTATGATCGATGTCAAAAGCCACACTGAAGTCTAACAAAACAGCTCCCACAATCTTTTTATCATTAATTTCTCTCAGCCAATCATCAGTCATTTGTGTAAGCGCCATGCTTGTTCAATGTCCTTCCCTATAAGTGTGCTGAAAGTCTGTTGTCAATTTGTTTACAGTAAAATAGCATTGTATCTGGTCAAGCACAATTTTTCCCAAAAGTCTATGAAGGGTTGGTAACAGGCTGATTGGTCGGCTATTTGAGCCAGTTAAGGGGGCTTTACTATTCTTGGGTAGCGGAATTCCTTTTGCTTCCCTCTAGGCCTGAGGGCACACACTTTCTAGTAGGCTTAGATTGAAGATATGGCAAATAGAATATACGCAGGTATGAATAACATTATTAGTACATATTAGTACAGTATGTCTCACAATGTGAAAGAAAGACATACAACGTGTAAGCTAACCGTTTAAAGTCCCACAAAACCTTAATGCAACTCGACTTAGTCCTGACCCTTATGGTAAGTAGTCTTGCTCTCTGATGGCCACCTAGGGCTTCTGAAAACCCAAAGGAATCAGAGTAGAACCTGGACTGACTGTGGCTGGTCCTGCTATCTAGGCAGAGCTCTAATGTTTTTCCCACTGAGTATGTATAAGGAGGAAGGGATCTTCAGTCATACCACCCTACTCTTCCTATTAAGATCAAAATCTTGGATTGGGCCCTGGGGTGTCAACAAAAGGAGATGCAGTAAATGATATGCAAATTGAAAAAAACCCACTACAAATCAACTTGCCAGCCCCGCATTTCCGACACATCTTAAAAGGAAATTCCTATATTTAGGGTGTAATTCAGAGTTACGACTAGCTCTGTGTCAGTGAAAGACGTTTTTTGGAGAATCTAGTACACAGCATCTAACTATAGAGAACTCCTTGGTATAATGATAACACATAACATATTACAATCATTATTGAATAATTCACTACAAGGGGTTGAATAATTAACTGCAAAGGGTTAAATAATAACATTGACTGTTCACATTACAGTATATCTCTATGCTCTCAATCCAGCTTTTCAGGGAGAAGACTTGATAACATAATTGTTACACTTAATTTAGCATACCACAGTGAACAGATAATTGATACACTTACCATGACACTATTAGTCCTTTCAAACACTAGCCCTGGTCTGCACTGACTGAGGATGATGGGCACCTGTCTAGTTCTCAGAGTCCGGTTCCATGCCAGATTTATAGCTGTACTCTCTATATAGAGCAGTTTTCCTACAGTATCTACTTTGGCTCAAGCTTGCTGTTAGGGGAGTCTTAGTCAGGGTCTATTGTTCAATATTCTGTGACAATGAAACTTTATAGAAAAAAATATTCTTTAATTAGTATTTCCACAAACGTACATTGTCATTGACTTTTAATTTATTGATGCAACATCTGTACCATTTGTCATGATTTTGAAAGACAAATATTTCTTCTAACATCAGTCTCTTGTGTGAACCAGATTTTAAAAAACTAGCCCGAAGAGGAATGAACGACACCATAACTAATCCCTACATTACTGGAGCCTATCTGCTTAAATTGAGAGGTGTGTGGGGGAGGTGTCAATGTACAAGTAACTGCTGATGTAACACATGGTAGCATAACTGTATTCATGAGAAAACCTTGATTGTGGAGTTTATGTTAATCTAAATATACACATACCTGTACATGGGGAGCATCATTAGTCATTCTTAAAAACTAATAGACATTTGCTTTGGTCTCTTGTTGTACATCACTGGTACTTGTAATACATGGTGCATATGGAGGAAATGTTCTTTCAGTGTGTGTCTGGCTAGTGCTCTTTGACTCTTACCGGTTGACAGGGGTTGTAGCTCAGTTCTGACTGAAGAGTGGCCCTCTTGACAGGGCCCCAGTCGAGTAGTCTTCCTCAGGGATTGACTCCACCGTTGACAGTAATTTGTAGTACTCATCCTCTCTGTCTAGCACTTTGATTTGGCTGTGATGTTCAAGACAGGAAGAGTACGAGAGGGAAAATGTTAGACTGCTCTTTTAAAACATTTCAAACAGAAAATGTAGTCAGTTTAATCCCTTTAATAAAAGCAATGATATCTAACATAGATAAGGCAGTGAGGAGTTAAGCCTCTTCTATAGCACATTGACTTGGTAGCCTATAAACCTGGCTTTCAATTACAAATAGTCAAACTGTCAACAATTAAAATTAACATGCTGACAAAGCCTTAATATGTCGCCCTCTCTAATGACTCAAAGGAGCTCGTAAAAATCTTTGTTATTTTCAGCGCTCCATTTACATGATAGGAAAACAAAATCAATTTCTGGATTCTCCTATTACACAAAGGGCCTGCTCTGTTTAGAGTTGCTGTAAGTAGGAAAGCAGTTATTTACCCAAGTTTTCTCGGCTTCCTCTTGCTCCCCTGGTAATCCAGATTTCTCTGTGGAAAGGGCCAAGAGCACACAGTCAAAAGATGAGCAGAGAGTCATACATTTTTAATTCAAAGTGATTTTGTGTTGAATGAGAGCAGATGCTGATAGTATCAGAAGTCACAGCATATTTTTTTTGTTGATCAAAGGGCTCAAGTGAGCCTGATGAAGCATGCATCTTGCTCAGCTTTGATAAACTACATCAATTATTCACCATGAAGGCAGACATCCTGACATGAAAGCAACAGATAAAGAGCATAAGCACATGTTCAAGACAAGAGGCAGAGATGTGTGGGGGTGGAGCTTGAGGGTCTGGCACAGGTAGATTTAATTGTATTATCATCTGGAACCAAAGTCAGACAAAGGGCTTTATCACCACTTTGAACTCACATTTAGCTGGTTGTAATAGAGACAGTCTTCAGGGCTGTTCAGCAGTTTGTGCTGCTGGCCCCGCCGGCGAGGGGTTCGCTGCTGCAGCTTGAGCACTGGACCTGCAACAGAGACAAATCACTGAGACACAGCACAGAGACATGGCACCCAATGGGATCCTCTCACAACAACAACAACAACAAAATCCCACACTGATACACAGTGCTGTAACAGCCCCAATGGATAACCACAGCCACAATGGATAACCACTACACAATGAGATGCATTCAGATTGCACTGGAACAAAATAAAATGAGGTAATAAACCTCACAACAAATCATGAAGGCACAAAAACCATAAAAGTTGAGACAGGGTGAAAAGAAAATATTCCCACAGTTATGTCAATTGAGTTTATTCCCCTCTATGGGACCCAAGAGGAAAACCAAGCTCTCAGCGCTAACTGTGGCAATATGGCACCAGCAGATCAATGACTCAAACTCAGATCCACTTCTTAGAGCAGATGTAGCATTGCCAATTTCATGTTGTTTTCTTTTCATGTTCAAAGCCACATGATTGTAACTATTCATTATTCATAAATACCATAGATGGTGATATAACATGGTAGGCTTTTGCAATAGATAATGAGCAGGCTTACATGATCACCTGATTAATCAAACATAAGACAATTTAGATCATAGTAGACCTTTTCTACAACTGTACATCCAAGTTTCAAGATTGATCAGTTACAAAAATGTGTTTTAAAACTCAGACACCTTTACAACGAAGCATCTATTTTTTATGCCAGATAGCGTTTCATCTTCTACCCTTCATTTTGGGTGAGACAGGACATTCCTTCATCATCTCCTATTACTTCAGCTTCCCAACCTTGACTTAAGCTGCATTTACTTTTTCCAGCTTAACACTACTTTGTACTCACTTTGAACAGACCTCATCACATCTCAATCCTATACATCAAAGCTCAATAGTTTTTTCCTGTGCTCCTTCTGCTTTCTTGATGTTATTCAAACCAGCGTAGATTTACTAAATTCACACAACTTCGAAAATGCCCATGGAGATGCTGTCATTCCTATATGTCTGCACTTCTAATGTGGATCTTTTATTTATCAGGAGCAGTCAGAAAGATTTATTGTCCAAGTGTCAGGGCACACTTTCTTTCCAATGCTACTGCTTCAAGGTATAGAAATAGGCTGGCTAGAACCACCATTATCATTGAAAACAAAACCCTATGCTATTTTTGTCATAAACTCTTAGTTTTATATTTCTAATTAGAATTACATTAGCAATTGTCAAAAGGAAATCCACAAAATACCCGTAGGTCACTGATCTCTTCATGGTTTGATTCTGAATGTGTAGTAGGTCTACTAGTCAACCTCCTTTGCAAATACAACATACAGTGTATCATAGGAAAATGTCATCCTGTCAAATTTTTGGAAAAAGATGAGCTTCAACCACTTGATGCTTATGTCAATACATCACAGTCAATGTGAAAAGATGTGTCACAAGGTTGATGCTTATGTCAATGCATTGCATTCAATGGGA
This sequence comes from Coregonus lavaretus, assembly GCF_964263955.1. Taxonomy (NCBI): domain Eukaryota; kingdom Metazoa; phylum Chordata; class Actinopteri; order Salmoniformes; family Salmonidae; genus Coregonus; species Coregonus lavaretus. The sequence goes on along the minus strand of NC_139992.1, from coordinate 67,710,467 downwards.
AAAGATGAGTGTCAACCAATTGATGCTTATGTCAATACATTGCATTCAATGGGAAAACATGAGTTTCACAGGGTCGACGCTTATGTCAATACATTGCATTCAATGGGAAAATATGACTGTCACAGGGTTGATGCTTATGTCAATACATTTCCAGTTAATGGGAAAATGGGAAAAGATGAAGAAAAAAAATGCCTTTTGTGAACTAACACCCGCCTTACTATCTTACATCTCCCGAGTGGCGCAGTGGTCTAAGGCACTGCATCGCAGTGCTAGCTGTGCCACTAGAGATCCTGGTTTGAATCCAGGCTCTGTCGTAGCAGGCCGTGACCGGGAGACCCATGGGGCGGCGCACAATTGGCCCAGCGTCGTCCAGGGTAGGGGAGGGAATGGCCGGCAGGGATGTACCTCAGTTGGTAGATCATGGTGTTTGCAACGCCAGGGTTGTGGGTTCGATTCCCACGGGGGGCCAGTATGAAAAAATATATATATAATGTATGCACTCACTAACTGTAAGTCGCTCTGGATAAGAGCGTCTGCTAAATGACTAAAATGTAAATGTTACTAGCTCTGACTTTGCTGATAGCTACTTTATTGAGGAAAAATGTACTTACTATGACTGTGATATGTGGTTCAAATACCCACGTTAACAAGGTGAAATATCTGTTGATGTGCTCTTGAGCAAGGCACTTAACCCTAATTTGTTCTAGGGGTGCTGTACTGCTATGGCTGGCCCTGTAAAACAACACATTTCACTGCACCTATCAGGTGTATGTGACAATAAAACAATGTATTTTTATTTTATTTTATTCTCTCTCGCTCTCCCCTCCCTCCTCCTCTCTCTCTCCCTCCTTCCTTCACCTCTCCCTCTCTCTCCCTCCCTCACCCTCATCTCAATTCAATTTCAATTCAATTTAAGGGCTTTATTGGCATGGGAAACATATGTTAGATAATAAACAAAAGTGAAATATACAATAAAAATGAACAGTAAACATTACACTCACAAAAGTTCCAAAATAATAAAGACATTTCAAATGTCATATTATGTGCAAATAGTTAAAGTACAAAAGGGAAAATAAATAAAACATACATATGGTTTGTATTTACAATGGTGTTCTCTCCCTCTCTCACCTCCCTCCCCTTATCACTCCCCCTCCCTCCTCTCTCCCCCTCCCTCCTTCACCCTCTTCCTTTCTCTCTCTTCCTTTCTCTCTCCCCTCTCTCCCCCTCTCTCACTCTGCCCACTCTCTCTCCCTCCCCCCATTTTCTCTCCCTTCATCTTTCCCTCCCTCCCCTTCTTCTCATCTCTCTTTCCCTCTCCTTCCTCTCTCCCACCTCCACAGACAAGATATCGATGCATAAATATGTGACAAGGGCACTGACACAAGTCAACACATTGCATTCAAGGCAAAAAGGTTGGTGATACAGCTACAATGGGTAAATTGGTGAAAGACAGAGACAGGCAGGCAGGCAGGCAGGCAGACATGCAAACAGAAAGACACACAGACAGACAGACAGTTTCAAGTCTTTTATTAAAATGTTTTACCAATATCCTCTTCAGAATTAATTCTCACAAGGCTCTTAGTTTCTAGAACTGCAAGACCATTGTGTCCAATTGAGGTCAAAACTGCTTTTGGGTCGATTGACTTCAAATTTCATATGCTGGGTCATGATGGACCCCATGTCACAAATATATCAAATTTGGGAAGATTCAACCTCTATAACTCTTCGAACAGCCCATATGACCCCCAATTACGTCACTTCCTGTAATTGCAGGAAGCTGAAATTCAATGTACGGCCTCATGGGGACACTCTTTAACAATGCCCTGAGTTTCAGGCTCTTTACGTTAACAATTGACCATTCTACAGAGGATTCGTTTTTGTGTAACTGCAGGAAGAGAATGAGGAACCATGCTGAGAATGAATTAAGCCATTTCCTGTTACCACAGTAATGCCACAGTAAGCTAAACCTCAACACAGGGCATCCCTATAAGTTCCCGATGGGTTGTGTGGAAGGGCGGTTAGCTAGCTCAATTGCAGTCCACAGATGCGTTTTGGTTATGTGGGGGCTTGAGTCTTCCCAAATTATATATATTTGTAACCGGGGGGACCATCAAATGAAATTTGAAGTCAATTGACCCAAAAGCATTTTTTACCTCAATTGGACACAATGGTCTTGCAGTTCTATAAACTGTCTGTCTGTCTGTCTATCTTTCTGCCTTCGTCTGCCTGCCTGCCTGCCTGCCTGCCTGCCTGCCTGCCTGTCTGTCTGTCTGTCTGTCTGTCTGTCTGTCTGTCTGTCTGTCTGTCTGCGTCAATGTCCTGTCTGTGGAGGTGGGAGAGGAGGGAGATGAGAAAAGGGGGAGTGGAGGGAAAGAAGGAGGGAGAGAATGGAGGGGGGAGGAGGGGGGGAATAGTCTTGGCGTCGACGAAGATGGCGGCCTCGCGACTAGCTCTTAGGAAACTTTGCGGTATTTAGTTTTTATATGTATTATTTTTTACATTATTAGCTCAGAAAGTGTTTTGTATCATAACATACAGCCGGGAAAAACTACTGGATATCAGAGCGGCGGTAACTCACCAGCATTACGACCAGGAATACGACTTTCCCAAAGCAGATCCTTTGTTTGCTCTCCCCAGGGCAATTGAACTGATTCCAGCGGCTGACCCAAAACATCGCTGGCGGAGGAGAGGCACTCGGAGCGGCCTGCTGGTTCGACTTAGGAGGCGCACACACCACCCACCGCTTCCAAGTATACTACTCGCTAATGTTCAGTCTTTGGATAACAAAGTCGACGAGCTCAGGGCAAGGATTTCTTTCCAGAGAGACATCAGGGCCTGTAACATACTTTGTTTCACGGAAACATGGCTCTCTGTGGATATTCTGTCGAAATCGGTCCAGCCAGATGGGTTCTCAGTTCATGGACTTTATGCAAACTGGAAACCACATATCCTGAGGCTGCATTTATTGTAGCCGGAGATTTTAACAAAGCAAATTTGAGGACTAGGCTGCCGAAGTTCTATCAACATATCGACTGTTGTACTCGGGCTGCTAAAATCCTCGACCATTGCTATTCGAACTTCCGGGATGGTTATAAGGCCCTCCCCTGCCCTCCTTTCAGCAAATCTGACCATGACTACATTTTGCTCCTCCCTTCCTATAGGCAGAAACTCAAACAGGAAGTACCCGTGCTAAGGACTATTCAACGCTGGTCTGACCAATCGGAATCCACACTTCAAGATTGTTTTGATCACGCGGACTGGGATATGTTCCGGGTAGCTTGCAAAAATAATTTAGACGAATACACTGAAACGGGACTGAGTTTATCAGGAAGTGTATAGGAGATGTTGTGCCCACTGTGACTATTAAAACCTACCCTAACCAGAAACCATGGATAAATGGCAGCATTTGCGCAAAACTGAAAGCGCGAACCACCGCATTTAACCATGGCAAGGTGACTGGGAATATGGCAGAATACAAACAGTGTAGCTACTCACTCCGCAAGGCAATTAAACTGGCAAAACATCAGTATAGAGACAAAGTGGAGTCAATTCAACGGCTCAGACATGAGACGTATGTGGCAGGGTCTACAGACAATCACGGACTACAAAAGGAAAACCAGCCACGTCACCGACATCTCGCTTCCAGACAAGCTAAACACCTTCTTCGCCTGCTTTGAGGATAACACAGTGCCACCAACGCAGCCCACTACCAAGGACTGTGGGCTCTCCTTCTCTGTGGCCGACGTGAGTAAGACATTTAAGCATGTTAACCCCCCGCAAGGCTGCCGGCCCAGACGGCATCCCTAGCCGCGTCCTCAGAGCATGCGCAGACCAGCTGGCTGGTGTGTTTACGACATATTCAATCTCTCCCTATTCCAGTCTGCTGTCCCCACATGCTTCAAGATGGCCACCATTGTTCCTGTACCCAAGAAAGCAAAAGTAACTGAACTAAATGACTATCGCCCCATAGCACTCACCTCTGTCATCATGAAATGCTTTGAGAGACTAGTCAAGGATCATATCACCTCTACCTTACCTGTCACCCTAGACCCACTTCAATTTGCTTACCGCCCCAATAGATCCACAGACGATGCAATCGCCATCACACTGCACATTGCCCTATCCCATCTGGACAAGAGGAATACCTATGTAAGAATGCTGTTCATTGACTATAGCTCAGCATTCAACACCATAGTACCCTCCAAGCACATCATAAAGCTCGAGGCCCTGGGTCTGAACCCCGCCCTGTGCAACTGGGTCCTGATCCTCAACACTGGGGCCCCATAAGGGTGTGTGCAGAGCCCCCTCCTGTACTCCCTGTTCACCCATGACTGCGTGGCCACACACGCCTCCAACTCAATCATCAAGTTTGCAGACGACACAACAGTAGTAGGCTTGATTACCAACAATGACGAGACAGCCTACAGGGAGGAGGTGAGGGCTCTGGGAGTGTGGTGCCAGGAAAATAACCTCTCACTCAACGTCAACAAAACAAAGGCGATGATCGTGGACTTCAGGAAACAGCAGAGGGTGCACCCCCCTATCCACATCGACAGGACTGCAGTGGAGAATGTGGAAAGCTTCAAGTTCCTTGGCGTACACATCACTGACAAACTGAAATGGTCCACCCACGCAGACAGTGTGGTGAAGAAGGCGCAACAGAGCCTCTTCAACCTCAGGAGGCTGAAGAAATTTGGCTTGGCACCTAAAACCCTCACAAACTTTTACAGATGCACAATTGAGAGCATCCTGTTGGGCTGTATCACTGCCTGGTACGGCAACTGCACCGCCCGCAACCGCAGGGCTCTCCAGAGGATGGTGCGGTCTGCCGAACGCATTACCGGGGGCACACTACCCGCCCTCCTGGACATCTACAGCACCAGATGTCACAGGAGGGCCAAAAAGATCATCAAGGACATCAACCACCCGAGCCACTGCCTGTTCACCCCGCTATCATCCAGAAGGCGATGTCAGTACAGGTGCATCTAAGCTGGGACCGAGATAATGAAAAATAGCTTCTATCTCAAGGCCATCAGACTGTTAAATAGCCATCACTAGCACATTAGAGGCTGCTGCTGCCTATTGAAATCACTGGCCACTTTAAGAAATGGAACACTAGTCACTTTAATAATGTTTACATATCTTGCACTACTCATCTCAAATGTATATACTGTATTCTATAATATTCTACTGTATCTTAGTCCATGCCGCTCTGTCATTGCTTGTCCATATAAGTATATATTCTTAAATTCCATTCCTTACTTAGATTTGTGTGCATTGGGTATATGTTGTGAAATTGTAAGATACTACTTGTTAGATATTACTGCACTGTCGGAGCTAGAAGCACAAGCATTTCGCTACACCGGCAATAACATCTGCTAAACACGTGTATGTGACAAATACAATTTGATTTGATTGATTTGGAAGACAGAAAGGGACAGGGTGAAGGAGAGAGGGGAGAGAGTCAACAGACATACAGAGCTGGGAGAGAGGAGGGAGAGAGGGCGAGAGAGATGAGGAGGGGGAGGGAGGGGAAGAAGGAGGGCGAGATAATGGAGGGGGGAGGGAGAGAAGGGGGAGAGGGTGGGAGGGATGGGGAGAGAGAGGGTGAAGGAGGGAGAGGAGCGAGAGGAGAGAGGGAGAGCGATAGAGAGAGGAGGGAGAAGGAGAGAGAAGGGCGAGAGGGGGATAGGGTGGAGGGGGTGAAAGAAGGGGGAGGGAGAGAAGCGGAGGTAGAGAGAGATGTCTTTCTTTTTTTTCTTTTTTTTGGGGGGGTAGATCAGCTTAATATTGCAGATAGATTGTAACTTCTATCAATGTAATTGTCTGCATCACTTCCAATCGCCCATGTTTTTTATATATATACTCCCCTTTATTACTTTTCAACCCCGCCATCCTTTCCCTACTTGGGGTAAATTAGTGAACAACAATGCCCAGGCCTCTACTTCAAGCCTATACTTACTATCTTCACCTTATGGACACAGTCAATTTTACAATAATTCTATTTTATTTGTTTTTTTTGTTTTTGCTCCTGAACTTCTTCTACTCTCAACCTCTCTGATCATTTTCATGATGTCCATCCGGTTTGCTTCTATATGCCATATCTTTCTAACTGTGCTCTTTCCCAAAAGCTCCCAACATACAACCGATATACTTATTATGGACACAGTATGCTTACATTATTAGTTATCTTGTTATTATTTGTTGTTATTTGTTATTAGTCCCATCCTTCAACTCCATTCAATACCTCCCATCTATCTCTTAACACCATCCATATAGGATTTCTATTTGCCATATATATTTCAACCGTACTGTGATGTTTTACAAAAGTTCTGAACCTTTCTATTCTCATTGCTTCTACAGATTGTGAATTAAAAATAAACATTTTTGCTAAAACTATTATTATATTATTGATCGATTGACTATGACTTTTCAGATCACCCAGTAATGCTATCTGCAAGGTTAGCTCCAGGTAAATATTGCAATCCTTTAGCCATTCCTGGACCTGTGTCCAAAAACAAGCTACAAACAGACAGAACCAAAACAAATGATCTAATGATTCTGTCTCTTCACAGCAAAATCTGCAGAGCTGGGAAGATTGTATCCCCCATATAAATAACATTCTATTGGTAGCAAGAATTGTATATAATAATTTTAATTGAAAGATTCTAATTTTTGAATCCGGTGTCGTTTTGCGTGTCAGTTCATAAACACTATGCCATGGGATCAGTACGTCAAAAGGCTGCAATTATTTGGTTGTAATTTTGGGTAGAGCCGACATTTCCATATGTTTTTGTTAGCTGCATGTGCGACATAACTCCACCAGTCCTACCGATGATATCATTTACAAAGATTATACCTTTTTTAAACATTCTGTCAAAAAATAACGTTTTTTTGTCAATTAGTATATTTGAATTTAACCACAATATTTGTTGCATTATTTGTTCTGTCGTTTCTGGAGGATTAAATTGGGAGAAGGAGAGAGAAGGGCGAGAGGGGGATAGGGTGGAGGGGGTGAAAGAAGGGGGAGGGAGAGAGAAGCGAAGGTAAAGAGAGATGATAAATTCAATCTGGCGTGGCAGAGTGTGCTCAGATTGCGTTCTGGGTGGTCGTAAACTCAGAGCGTTGTCAGATTGTCAGTTCGTAAATTTGAGCATTCAGAGCGCACACTGGCCGCTCTGGCCAAGGAGTAGGGTTGATCAGAACGTTCTGACCTCACAACAGCAGTCAAGCACCCAAGCTAACTGGCGTTGGCTAGCTTGCTAGCTACTTCCAGACAAAAATGAGGGAACAGCTCACTCTGACCATTTTACTCGCCCTAGCAGAGCTGGTTAGGCTGTTTTTATGTTATCCAGAGCACTGGTGACTGCAACTGTGCTGCTGGCAACAATTTAATCACGCTTTTTTGCCAACGTTTACTGACACCGGCCATATTCAACAGGTGTTGAACGTTCGTAAATTCGTCAGTTATTCTGCGCTCTGGCACACTCAGACGAGTGCTCTGAAATCTGAGTAGATAGCCAGAGCGAATTTACCAGCTACTTCTATCGACAGTTGTCGAAGTGACATCATGAACATTCTATTGAAATGGTTACTTGCATAGTGGAGTCTTTTGTTTAGACATGTAGCTAGCTACCTAGCTAGCTAAACAATGAACCATAATCCCAACTCATAACTTTACTACCCTGCATGATTCTGCAGGAAGCTAACCAACTAGGTTCAATTTTAGCTAGCTAGCTAACATTAGGCTATAACTAGCAATGCAAATGGCTCTGAGATACGAATAATATTACTACACAGATCATACACGTAACGTTAGCTAGCGAGCCAGCCAGCTAATGTTAGCTAGCTAGCTAACAGTACGCTTTAACTTGAAATGAAAACGACTTTCTGACTAAATTAGAAACGTGTAATATCTGAAAATGTAGCTAGCTAGACTATCTTACCTGTATACATGGATGGACGCTTCTCCCTCTCTGTCACGGATGCCTTGGTTGCCTTAGTTTGAAGATGTAATCCAGAGACAGTTGTTTTATACAACAGCCTTCTGAGTGTTCTTTTTTCGACTCTGTCTGCATATTTGCAATCAAACGCCAGAATTTTCTCAATTTCCTTTGCTATCATACTCTAATTCCACTCAAACTCGGTCCTCCCCAAAGTGGAGAGCAACACCTTTGCAGATCTACTATGTGATATCTTTCAAAAAAGATGCGTTAGAAAGGATTACCTACACATACTGACCAGCTCATGTTATAGACAGAAGTGTGCTACATGGCAGACCAATCCGAACTCATCTCTCAGAATGTCCAGCCCCCCCATTATCTCAGCCAATCATGGCTAGCGGGAAGGTCCCTGTCTTTTCCTGTGGCTAAACCAACTAGGCTCGTAATTTAACAATTTTATTCGTATTTACAGATGGCATACAAGTTTGTTCTTAAGGCACATGAAAGTTCACATGTTCCAGAAGGCATTTCTGCCAAAAAACGCATTTTGATAAATAAATAAAAGTACGTTCAAATGGCTCTCCTGTGAAGTAGTGACACGCGACATACGACTAGTTTCCTGAAATGAGTCACATATGCTCAATTGTTTGACGCTCATCTTTTCCCAATGGCACCGCAAAGCTTGCTGGGAGCATTGCCAATTGACATAAGCATCAATCGGTTGAAATCTAACTTTTTGAAAAAACGTGACAGGATGACGTTTTGAGGCTGATACTGGGCTGGCAAATAGCATTTTGCAATTTATCTAAACAACCATTAACTCACTGGTTGGAGCGTTGTGCTATCGGTGTGGGAATTGCGGCTTCAACCCCACAAAAATGGAGCATCTACATGAGAACGTTTGATAAAGATTAAACAAATCACCTATTCCAATAAAGCTTTGCACCTTAGGTTTTTACAAAAATATTGTATGTGGGACATTGTTCTGCTAATGATGTCTGAAATGAGTTTGATAAGCACATTTTAATTCCCTTGAAACTGAATCAAAGCACTCAATTAAGAACAATGAATCCTGACAGCCTTGAACAAAGTGTCATAATGTAATCATACTGCAGAATATTGTAACTACAGTACATAGCAGCATGAACAAAACATGTTAAGAAAATAAAAAACAGTAGTTATGCTCTAGATAGCTAGTTAGCTTGGTTGCTGACATGCAATCTTGATCGTTTACATTAATTTTCTAATCAAAATTCCACCCAAGTTCTGTTCAGTCAGATATTCCCCTTTCCTTTAAAACAAAGAAACGAAGGACATCATAGATGTTTATGGCAAAGGAATTATTTCTTTATAGCATTAGATGCCTGAATGGAGGAGATTTATGTTTGGGGTCTGAGGTGAGATGCTTTCTCTATTTACTTTAGACCCTCTATCCTGAGTGAACGGCTGTAACTTGTATACAGCTGGATCCCTGTGTGTCTGTGCAGTCCAGGAGTCAAAACTCACAGTTCCAACATCCCCATTTATCCAGCCTGACCTGCAGTGATTAAAGCATGTAGCAGATCAGAGGACGGGTCAGGCTTCCCATCTAAAGCATGTAGCAGATCAGAGGACGGGTCAGGCTTCCCATCTCCGCCTTTGTTTGGGAAATCACTGCCATTTGATCCAGGCCAGCCCCAGAGGAATGCTGTTCCTGCAGATACCTTACAGGCACTGAGGCTGCCAAACGGACTTCTGGTATGAGAGCATTTTGGAACCAGGTAGGTCTGGGAAGAGGTCAGAGAGTGGCTTACACCAGGCCTGCTAAATTATGGTGGGCACCGTCTGATGTTTGGGGTGGGGAGGATTAATGGTCAACAGAGAATACAGAAGCACTGCAATTCATACAATATTGATTTTCCCTATCAGAAAAAAAGTCCCAGCAGAGTTTGCTGTTCTTTGCAGCAGACTTACATATTGTACATCCTTGCATCTCCAGATAAAAAGGATGAGAATAATTTTTGAGATAGGTACTTCTTTCATTTTCAAAGAGGTTCAGATTATTCATAATACATCTCTACATATTATACCAGTTCTAAATCCCTTGAAAATCAGAATGCTCCTCAATACCAACATAAAGGAGCTGCTAAAAGGGATTTTAGCCGAATAAATTAAGAGACCTATCGATTTACTTCCTGACATGTTGGGATCACCTTACTTCTCCCAGACCACAGTTAACCACTTGGGCTTTGTTTATTCAGATGGAGGGAGCCGAAGCTCCAAAAGGCATGGATTATAAGGAAAAATCATCAGTGGAGTCCTTTGATGTCTAAATGAGGAATGTGCAGCCCAGACCCCTCTCTTTCCCCTGCAAACCCCCTCACACACACACACGAGCACACATGCACGCGCAAACACACAGACACACGCACACACACACACCGTTTATTGCTAACAGAAAGTCCCTGAATAGATAGCCAGCTCTAGTCAAACTTCAAGAGGAGTTCCAGAGCTTTTTAGGACTCCTGTCATTTATTACCAATGTCTTCATTTGGGACATCGTACTTAAATGGTAACCCATGTGCTTTGAATTATAAGGCACACTAGGAAAATCACAAGGTTCTCCAGATTATGCTCCAAAGGGCAGTTCCTGCATCTGTTTTTCACTAATGCAGGCAGAGGATGTTGTTACTTACAACCAATTTTTCACACTGAAATCAATCATTTTCCACTGACGGCAGATTTGGGGCTTGACTCCTGAAGATATCTTAATATGCTGGGAAAATCATTTGTCAATCATTTGTCAGACTTCTGAATGATGTATCAGTGCAGCCCTCCAGGTTAAGCAGTGAGTGCATGTTGGTATGTTGCACAGGGGAAGTCGCACAGTTATTGGGAAACCATCCCATAAAGTGATAAACCAAAGTAACTGAAATGTACTGTGTTGGGTAACACACATTCTTATAACCATTTCTAAAGGACAACAACTTTAACAATCTGGATATCGTACTTAAATGGTAACCCATGTGCTTTGAATTATAAAGGCACACCAGGAAAATCACAAGGTTCTCCAGATTATGCTCCAAAGGGCAGTTCCTGCATCTGTTTTTCACTAATGCAGGCAGAGGATGTTGTTACTTATAACCAATTTTTCACACTGAAATCAATCATTTCCCACTGACGGCAGATTTGGGGCTTGACTCCTGAAGATATCTTAATGTGCTGGGAAAATCATTTGTCAATCATTTGTCAGACTTCTGAATGATGTATCAGTGCAGCCCTCCAGGTTAAGCAGTGAGTGCATGTTGGTATGTCACACAGTCATTGGGAAACCATCCCATAAAGTGATAAACCAAAGTAACTGAAATGTACTGTGTTGGGTAACACACATTCTTATAACCATTTCTAAAGGACAACAACTTCAACAATCTGGATATCCTAAAAGTTCAGATTGCGAAAAAAAATTCAAAACAACCCGAGCCACTTATACGATACTAAAAGAAAAGTTAGAATATAATCTTATACCTTGCTATACTACAGGTATGTTTGAACAGATTGTTCTGTAGAAATTGTGATGAGTAGTTTGGAAGTACATCCTGTTAACTACTCTCACTGGCATTAAGAGGCTCATGCTAGGTAGTGGCAGACAGGAGGAGTCCTTCCTTCCATTAAATTGAGCCTTCCTATCCACTCCAAATCTCGGCTACGCGCCTGTAATTTGCCTAAAACTGAAGAAATGTGTTAGGCATCTGGTTCAGCCTCTATGATGTGTGGAGACAGACAGATAAATCAAAAGGCTAAGAGACTGTGAGAGGGAGGGAGAGCATTTGTCTAAGGAACACGGAGAGGGTGGATCATTTGTCTTGCAGATGTATGTTGATATGGTGGTGGTGGTGGTGGTGAGGGTAGGGGCTGGGCTGGGGGAGTACAGCTAGTGAGAGGACATGTGGTTAGTGGTGTCAGAGTGGTTGGTAATGAGGTAGTTGGATGGTAGGAAAGTGGGATGGATCAGTGAATGTGGGTTGTAGCACATTGCAGCCGGGTAATACCATGGCCTAATACCGGGTTCCCATTCATCACTTACAGTTGCAGCAAAGCTCAGGGTGCCAACCAGATCAATACACATTGACTAGTACACACTATATAGTTGAGGTACAGAACCATAAGTAATAGGAAACCTCAAAGGTACTGAATGTATTACTGCTGATGATATCTGGAAATGTGCATGTACACCCTGGCCCATCTACTGTTGCTATCCCCAATTCTGACTTGTGCTCTGATATCTGCTTCACTGATTTCTGCTCTCGTAAAAGCCTGGGCTTTCTGCACGTTAACACAAGAAGCGTATTACCTAAAATTGATCAATTGAAAGTGTGGGTTCACAGCTTCAATCCAGATCTGTTGGTCATTACTGAGACGTAAGAAAGAGTGTTTTGAACACTGATGTTAACCTTTCTGGTTATAATCTTTTTCGGCAAGACAGATCTTCTAAAGGTGGTGGAGAAGCAGTCTTTACCAAGGAACACCTTCAGTGCTCGGTTGTCTCCACCAAGTCTGTCCCCAAACAAATTGATTTGCTGGTTTTTTAGCATTAAACTTTCAAATAGCTCTTTGTTGACTGTTGCTGGGTGTTATCGTCCACCATCAGCACCGGCCTGTACCCTACCTGCCCTAAGCTCTCTCCTGGCCCCTTACACTAAGTCTGAATTTGTCCTGCTAGGTGACCTAAACTGGGACATGCTTAAACCACCTGACCAAGTCCTAAAGCAAAGGGACTCCCTATATCTTTCTCAGATTATTACCAATCCCACAAGGTATGACTCCAAACACCCAGAAAACGCTAGTCTCCTTGATGTTATCCTCACAAATAATCCTGATAGGTATCAGTCTGGTGTTTTCTGTAATGAACTTAGTGATCACTGTTTTACAGCCTGTGTTCGTAATGGCTGCTCAGTTAAACGACCTGTCCTGACTTGTCATAGATGCTTGCTAAAAAACTTGAATGAGCAAGCCTTCCTTCATGACCTGGCCTCTGTAAATTGGTATAGAATCAGCTTGATCCCCTCTGTCGAAGATGCTTGGACCTTCTTTTTTGATATTTTCAGTGGTATTGTTAACAAACACGCCCCCATAAAGAAAATGAGAATTAAAAACAGGTTCAGCCCCTGGTTCGACCGTGATCTGGCAGAGTTACTCCACCTCAAGAATTCCATTTGGCGAAAGGCTCGGCACACGCTTACTCAGGCTGACTGGCTCTCGTTCAGGCAAATGAGAAATAAGTGCACTCAGGCTATCCGGAAGGCTAAAGCTAGTTACTTTAAGGAGCAGTTCTCTCTCTGTGGGTCTAACCCCAAGAAGTTCTGGAAAACGGTTAAAGACCTGGAGAATAAACCCTCCTCCTCACAGCTGCCTATGTCCCTTAATGTTGATGATGTGGTTGTTTTTGACAAAGAGCACATGGCTGAGCTCTTTAATCACTACTTCATTAAATCAGGATTCCTATTTGACTCAGCCATGCCTCCTTGCCCGTCCAACATTTACTCATCTCAACCATCTTCTAATGTGACTAGCCCCGATGCGCCTCCCTCTTTTTCTCCTGCCCCGCTACAAAGTTTCTCCCTGCAGGTGGTCACGGAGTCCGAGGTGCTAAAGGAGCTCCTTAAACCTGACATGAAAAAAAAACATCTGGGTCAGATGGTTTAGACCCTTTCTTCTTTAAGGTTGCAGCCCCTATCATCGCCAAGCTTGTCCCTGACCTTTTTAACCTGTCTCTCCTCTCTCGGGAGGTTCCCATTGCTTGGAAGGCAGCCACGGTGCATCCTTTATTTAAAGGGGGAGATCAAGCTGATCCTAACTGTTATAGGCCAATTTCTATTTTACCCTGTTTATCAAAAGTGTTAGAAAAACTTGTCAATATTCAGCTGACTGGCTTTCTTGATGTCTATAGTATACTCTCTGGTATGCAATACAAGTTTCCGCTCAGGTTATGGATGTGTCACTGCAACCTTAAAGGTCCTAAATTATGTCACCATTGCCCTTGATTCTAAGCAATGTTGTGCTGCTATTTTTATTGACTTGCCAAAGCTTTTGATACAGTAGACCATTCCATCCTTGTCGGCCGGCTAAGGAGTATTGGTGTCTCTGAGGGGTCTTTGGCCTGGTTTGCTAACTACCTCTCTCAAAGAGTGCAGTGTATAAAGTCAGAACATCTGCTATCTCAGCCACTGCCTGTCACCAAGGGAGTACCCCAAGGATCCTAGGCCCCACGCTCTTCTCAATTTACATCAACAATATAGCTCAGGAAGTAGGAAGCTCTCTCATCCATTTATATGCAGATGATACAGTCTGGCCCCTCCCCGGATTTTGTGTTAAACGCTCTACAACAAAGCTTTCTTAGTGTCCAACAAGCTTTCTCTGCCCTTAACCTTGTTCTGAACACCTCCAAAACAAAGGTAATGTGGTTTGGTAAGAAGAATGCCCCTCTCCCCACTGGTGTGATCACTACCTCGGAGGGTTTAGAGCTTGAGGTAGTCACCTCATACAAGTACTTGGGAGTATGGCTAGACAGTACACTGTCCTTCTCTCAGCACATATCAAAGCAGCAGGCTAAGGTTAAATCTAGACTTGGTTTCCTCTATCTTAATCGTTCCTCTTTCACCCCAGCTGCCAAACTAACCCTGATTCAGATGACCATCCTACCCATGCTAGATTATGGAGATGTCATTTATAGATCGGCAGGTAAGGGTGCTCTCGAGCGGCTAGATGTTCTTTACCATTCGGCCATCAGATTTGCCACCAATGCTCCTTATAGGACATATCACTGCACTCTATACTCCTCTGTAAACTGGTCATCTCTGTATACCCGTCGCAAGTCCCAATGGTTGATGCTTATTTACAAAACCCTCTTAGGCCTCACTCCCCCCTATCTGAGATACCTACTGCAGCCCTCATCCTCCACACACAACACCCGTTCTGCCAGTCGCTTTCTGTTAAAGGTCCCCAAAGCACACACATCCCTGGGTCGCTCCTCTTTCCAGTTCGCTGCAGCTAGCGACTGGAACGAGCTGCAAAAAACACTCAAACTGGACAGTTTTATCTCCATCTCTTCATTCAAAGACTCAATCATGGACACTCTTACTGACAGTTGTGGCTGCGTCGCGTGATGTATTGCTGTGTCTACCTTCTTGCCCTTTGTGCTGTTGTCTGTGCCCAATAATGTTTGTACTATGTATTGTGCTGCTACCATGTTGTGCTGCTGCCATGTTGTGTTGCTACCATGTTGTTTTCATGTTGGGTTGCTACCTTGCTGTGTTGTCGTGTGTTGCTGCCATGCTATGTTGTTGTTTTAGGTCTCTCTTTATGTAGTCTTCTGTTGTCTCTCTTGTTGTGATGTGTGTTTGGTTCTACATTTATATAACTTATATGAAAGGTTAAATACAAATTTTAAAAAAGGTACTGAGCCTTCCTATTTTCTTTTCCATTTCCTACCCTACTCTTCAAAAGACCAGGTTAAGAGTCTTTCCAGACGCAGCGGTAAATGGTCTCTGTGTTGTGACTCCTCTTTATCACTGTCTCACTCCTGACATGTATGTTTACCAGAACTATAATCTTCAAAAAGCCTGTTAACATAAGTAGCTCAGCTTTCATAAACCATCAAGTCAGCCTATGACTGATCCTCAGCACCATCCTGTTTACCACACTGTGGAGCATAAACAGCACTCTGATCATATCGCATGTTGCTCGCAGAGCCTTTCGTCTGCGTGACTCATTTTGAAATATTATTCATATTGTATTCATATTCAGGCCGGTGAGACAGGTAGAGAGAAGTTATGTACTGTAAGTGTTCTGTTTACATGACTGCGCCTCACTGAACTTTCTCGGTGACAAAATGTAGCAAATCAAAGGTTGACACTTAAGACATGTGAGGAACGGCTGTGTCTGTGGAGTGCTTTAATTCCCTCCTTCCCTTCACAAAAGACAGTCCCTTAGCCCAGTGTTAAACATACACTGAAACAGACATCTTTTAAACTGGGAGTATTCTCCTCCTGTCTTGCTTTGTTTGTTTGTTTTGAATCACAAAGGGGGATGGCCTAGCCCACACAGCACAGCTGGGCTACGTCAAATTACTTACTGTAGAAGGGACTTAGCGTCCATCAAACTCAGAGAGAGGTTCCAGGTCGTGCCAAAGAGGTTTTGGCCAAATGCAAAGCGAATTTTAATTTCCTGGGCTAATTTTGAACTTTCTCTGTTGGTGTCCTGAAACACTCCAGGTTCACCTCAGCCCCAGAATATAAGCGATCACCAGGGGCATCAGCAGGATGAGACACAGGAAGAAGTCTGGTCTCCAAACATCTGGCAGGGCCAGGCTTCCATCACTCGCTCAACCTCAGGATAAAAAAGGCCTCAGATCTGCAGGGATCAAAGTGTGCCCTGGGTGCCTGAACCACCATGGCCTCCCTCAACATATTCAAATATGGTTTCCTGAAAGCAACTGGAGCCACAAGCAGACCTCAGAACATAAACGGGGAGGAAAGGGATAATGAATACCTGAAAGTCTGTGTGTTCTCTGCACACATCAGAAGTAAAGCATTAGGAAAGCCCATGGCTTATTGAAAAATTAAAAGTTTTTATCATTGTATTTAGCATTTTACCCAAAAACGGTTCCCCTGCTCTCAGGAGAGGGGAATTTCATGGACCTAGCTAGTTACAATGAATATTTTCCCAAACACTGTTCCCAATTTATAATGGCATTACCGCTTAATTATTTTTGCTATAAAGCAGGGAACTACTACTCCTTCCAGCATTTCCCTTCATATTCATATCACATGTCATGAATTCTTAAAAGCAGTCCCTCGTCAGCGGCAGTGATGCTTCAGAGCGGGGGTCACCTGTATCTGGCATTACCGAATTAGCCACTATCTAACCCAAACCCTGCTGTGGCGTACTGACACTAA
The DNA here is from genome assembly GCF_964263955.1 of Coregonus lavaretus. Classification (NCBI taxonomy): domain Eukaryota; kingdom Metazoa; phylum Chordata; class Actinopteri; order Salmoniformes; family Salmonidae; genus Coregonus; species Coregonus lavaretus. The sequence continues at coordinate 67,693,591 of NC_139992.1, read as the reverse complement.
TCCCACGCTGGAGAGCCCTGTCTATGTTATATTATCATGTCTAATCCCCGTAATCTCCTGACCGCGCTGCTAAACGGTATTCCACCTCTGTCTCTTACCTCAGACTCCTAATAACATTAATGAAGGGCCGAGCCCCCATTACCCAGACAGGCTAGCGGTGGGCTGGGTGACGGCCGTAATCAGCAACTCCCTGCTCAGCCACCCACTCAGCCTCCCAGGCAGCATGAATTAATGGAATTCAGCGCCTTGGGCAAAAAGCAAACCAAACATATGTTCAACAAATCAGGGTTTGTGTTTTTTCTTGTCACCGTTACTATGTGGGTCTATTAGAGACATTGATGGGATCTTTAGTGAATGGCTTGGCGTGTAGGAGAATGAAGCTTTGAAGTGCTTGTGCTTCTAAAACCCCTGTGATGAGACATAGTTTATGATGAGCTGACCCAGCTTATTAAAATACCACAGAAATGATTACTCATAATACTCCATCCCTTTGTTGTCAACAAAAAATGGCAGGAAGGATTGGTAGGGATGAAAGGTTGAAAGGGGTTTTGTATTCAAAATGGCACTTTATCCATTAAAGCAGGATTTCTCCTGTCTCCTTTTGTAATTACCTGCACCTGTCAGCTGTGTGCTCGGGCTTACCTTGTTTACACTGTGTGTCTCGCAGACTGCCTGTCTCCCTGCAAGGCGTCACTACTGTGTCTTCTCTCCCTTTGTCTCTGCTGTCTTCTCTCACTTGTCTATCATGGTTGTCGGGGGAAACCTTTAAAGAAGAGGCATAAACACAGCCAGAAGAATACTGTAAATGGAAACAGAAAATACACAGACAGACAGACAGACAAGTAAAAGCAGGCCGCCTATTTATTATTGGTTCTTAGTCATGTCTTATTGTTTCTTAGTCAGTCACTGGATTCAAATTTTGTATTTACTGTTTTGACAGACACATTTACTAGAACCCATAAATGTGTTTTGCAATGTTAATCACATGCTAATGCAATCGCATAGGCCCCTCTATTACCCCTACCTTCCTGCAAATAGCAGCACACTGACTTAATTGTGAGGGTGAAAATAACAGCACACACAGACATCCTCTCATATTTTTTTTTTTTCTTTGAATAAAAGAGCTATAGGAAAGTATTAATCTGCTTAGCATTTCTAAGTACATCCTCCAAAGGATTTTGCTTTTTTAATCTTACATATGCTCAGCAGAGTTACTGGCAAAAACTGTACGTTTTCCTCATTTCATCCTTTCAACATCAAATGGTGAGCAGCAAAAATTGGATCAGACTTCAAAGACTGTGATGTGCTCCAAGTCTCGGAGTGGCTCTTCTATTTCACATATTGAATTCGAGCAGGATATCAAAGTGGTACCAAAGAACCTCAGGTCTTTACTAAAAAAGGGCTCTTACATCTGTAGAAAGAGGAGCGCAAAGACAAATCACCTCAGGGAACAGCAAGCATTTATTCTCAGCCGTGAATTTCCAGCCTTTTGATTCTTCCATTCCGTACCACCCTGTCTCTCCTCTGAGATGGAGTTTGGAGCAAGAGAAGTCTTTTGTCTCAAGGACTCAAAAAACTCTAACAAATAATCTATGTTCAAGGGGCTTTGTAGAAGTATAGTATTATGAATACATACCTGAAGCCAGAGCCACATGCTAAAAATATTAATTTATCTGATATAAACTTACCTTCTCTCTATGATCATTGAAAATGTGTCTGCCATCATATCTACAAAAGGTGAAAAAGAGAGTTTAGAGGACTCATCCTAAACCCCCTATCACAATAGATGTCATGTGGTACAGTATAATGATATTCAAAGTATTATGTAAGAATAACCATCCTTCATCTTGTCTCACTGTTACAATTTATCCAACTCTTTCATACGATATAGACACACTATTGAACACACAGGAGCAATAGAACAAGGATGGGGAATATTATTCAGGTTGGGCAGTATGATGCGATAGAAACCTTAGGAGATGGACACAAACATAGACAGTGTGCACTGAGGGATATAAAAGCCATAAGACTGCTGAACAATTAATAAAATGTCTACCCGGACTATTGACATTGACCCCCCGCCTGTTTTTATACTGCTGCTACTCGCTATTTATTATCTATGAATAGTCACTTTACCCCTACCTACATGCCCAAATTACCTCGACTAACCTGTACCCCCACACATTGACTCGGTACCGGTACCCCCTGTATATGGCCCTGTGTAGCTCAGTTGGTGGAGCATGGCGCTTGCAAGCCAGGGTTGTGGGTTCGATTCCCACGGGGGGCCAGTATGAAAATGTATGCACTCACTAACTGTAAGTCGCTCTGAATAAGAGCATCTGCTAAATGACTAAAATGTATATAGCCTCGTTATTGTTATTTTATTGTGTTACTTTTTATTTAGTAAATATTTTCTTAACTCTATTTCTTGAACTGCATTGTTGGTTAAGGGCTTGTAAGTAAGCATTTCACGGTAAGGTCTACACCTGTTGTATTCGGCGCATGTGACAAATACAATTTGATTTGATTTGAAAAGGGGAAAGTAAATTGTCTAGGTAAGAGCACACAGATCTTAAAAAGGAGAGAATGTGCCAGATCACGTCAAAATAAATCTATATGGAGCGATTCCAACACTGATTAAACAGAATTGTTAAGTTGAGTTTTGAAGTTTTCTCACCAGGGAATATGATTGTAAACATGGAGAAAAATTCCCAGAAGAAAAACTCAGCCCGGGTATACAACAAGCATAACATTTTCAGATGTAGAAATCTAGTGAGAGTCTGGAGAGATGCATTGCCTTGACCGACAAAGTCAACAAAAGTTGAAATGAATAAAGATTTCAGCTCCTCCATCAAAATGGGGGATCTGTGCAGCAGTTGGCAATATACAGCCAAACCCAACCCACTGGGCACACCACGTCATTTCAACGTGGACATTTGGGTAATATTTGGTTGAGACGTTGATCAATGAGATTTCAACTTTTATCCACCCACTCAAAAAGAACAGCCAGAAATTTTTGTTGAATTCCCAATGTGTTATTACTATGCTTTTGACCATCTAAAAGCACAACCAAATTCCAATGGAAAAACAATGTCAGATTTTTGGAATTAATACATCATCTTAATGTGTTTTCACTGTGCTTCATCTAATAGCACAACCAAATGACCTGGATTGCAGTTGAGATTAAATTATTTTAATTGTACATTAAAAGTACATAGTGCCAGTGATCAATGATGTTCAAGATTCTGTGCAGATTATAGAAATTGTTAATATCTCCACAGACCTGCAACCTTTGCATGCTATGTTGAACATCCACGCTTTCTATGATTACATAAGACATTTATAGTTATAGTAGGCTAACCTCAAAATGTGGCCAGGTATGTGTTACTCATTTTAAGGTTGAATAAATACTGTTACATTAGTTTGTAAGATAGCCTTAACTTTAGGCTATTTACTGTATTACAAAAGTAATATTGAATTGTGTTTGGTTGACAATGCAACCAAATATCAACATTTAAAAGAGATGTATCTAATGCTTGGATAGTTTCATTTGAGCCACTGGCTTAATCTTATTCTTTAACTTGTATTTTTGGTTTAGTTGGAGACGTGAATCCAACATATAATTTGTTAACTTTAATAGGCTATTTACTGTAGGCTATTTACTGTATTGCAAATGTCCAAAGTATTTTCCACTATCACGTTCCCCAGCAAGAAAACCAAAAATGTTGCTCAAGCAGAAGGGGAACTAACAAAGAGTCACTGACAACAACCAAAACGAAACAGGTAGGGTTTTAGGAGTGGTTCTAAAAGACACTCATGGGAGGTGTCCAATGAAAGTTGCATAGCAACAACAACTGGGACCGAAAAAACACCCACCATGAGAACCCACAAAATGTCCCACTAAGAGGCAAACAAAAGAAAAACCCACACCAAACTTTAAAGACAGGAAGCAAACCAAAAAGGTGGAGCAAAACGAAATCAGATAAAGGATTGTTTGTCTAGAACTCAAAATAGGGAGAGCCAACTAAAGGTGTTAACCCTCCGCATCTATCAAAACAACTGGAGCACTGGGCCAGCCACTCTTAAATAGCACCTGGGCCAGCATAGGTGAAACACCTTCCCACTAACGAGATGGCAACCTGCACAGGTGTAACACATACTGACTAACGAGGTGACACCAATCGGTGTGCCCTACGTGCTAACGAGCTACACGTTCTAAAGTCCAACCTCAAAACATAAATGGAAAAACCAAAACCTGTAACACCACGTAAATTCCACATCACAATACGTTGACAAATTACGTTGAAACAACATTGATTCAACCAGTTTGTGCCCAGGGGAAAGTATTGCCTATGTATTTACTTTCAGTTCAGACCCTTAAAGGCCCAGTGCAGTCAAAAACATGATTTTCCTGTGTTTTATATATATTTATACACTATGAGGTTGGAATAATCCTGTGTAATTGTGAAAATGATGATAATGCCCTTATAGTGTAAGAGCTGTTTGAAAAGACCCGCCTGAAATTTCAGCCTGTTATGGTGGAATGGAGTTTTAGCCTGTCTGGTGATATCACCAGGCAGTAAATTAGTTAATAGACCAGTAAGAAAGATAGGGCCAGACCTCTCTGCCAATAACAGCTAGTTTTCAGTTTTCCCCTCCCCACTCAGACCACTCCTGGACAGTCCTAACAAAACTATTGCTTGAGAAATGGCTATTTTTGTTTCTTTTTAAAAAATTTAATCAAAAATAATCATAGTAAGGTACTTAATTGTTACCCAGAAATTATTTGATATTGAGATCAAAACGGCTGCATTGGACCTTTAACATTTGAAGATTATGGAATAAACCAATACTATTCTAAATACTAAGGCAAGAGAGAGTAAATAGTAGACTTGAATGAAAGAACAAGTGTTAAAGGAGAGTGTGAGAGTCAGCTAGGTTGGATTTGCGAGTAGCACTGGCCAGACACCATGTATACTGCTGTTCAGCTGCTGCTCTCCTGCTTCACACATACTTCCTTAATGACTAGCCTGCCATTCGCTGAGTAAACACAAACTGCGTTCAGCTCTTACATCTGGAGACCAGTTCAGAGCCCAGCCCCGTTTGTGGTCAGACAAGTGCACTATCTTGGTGGAAAGATATTTATTACATTTATAAAAAGGAGGGGTGGTGCAAGAGGAGGAGCTTTCTCTAGTGGTTGAAACAACAGTACATTAAAGAGGGGAGGAAAGAAATCTGCCTAGTAGAACTCAAGTTGAGTGACTGGTATGCAAACCCCTTTGCCCCATGACTGTGGTCTCTACCGGAGGTCCTTTTGTAAGAACTTGAGAAAGAGCTTGGCAGGGGTGCACACCAGACTCATATCTAATGACCTTCAAAGGCAGAATATCATCCCTCTATAAGGGACATTGCGGAGGATCCTGCTGTCTGTGTGGCTGAACTTTGGAGCATCCTATTCATTAGGGCCTAACGGATACATAAACACAAGCAGAGATAACTGTTTTAGATGAACGATAACACTGGTAAAGAGATGAAGAAACTGACCCAAAATGCATGTCCTCTGTGTTGTGGCCTCCTGCCCCTGGGTGAGATCTGTGCCTCTGGATTCCATGGTCTTTATGTACTCGATATTATCTGTTATTGAAATTAATTTAGCAACTTAAACTAGATGACACAAAGCAAAAGGACACAATATGTTATTTGGAATAGTTTGAAGAAAAAACACCCATTAGAAAGGTTTGGGCAATTACTGACTGGCAAAAAAGAAAGCCTTCTATTTACAATTGAGTAAACAAAGATGTTATCCAAGTGTAAAAAAATGAAACCAGTTAGTGGTACAAAAGTTACATCCGTTTTTCATCAATACAAAAAGGAGGGTTTACATTTTCAAAACAATATGTGCTTAAAAAGGGGAACCTCAGCTCTAATGGATGGTATTAAATGGAGCATGCCACATTATTCAGTCAAAGGGCTTTGTGTTTTAGTTGTAAAATTACACACAGTGGAAAACAATGTTGCATTACATTGTTGAGCAGTTCTATCTTCCATGGTCTAATCTGATCGATGGTTAGCAGCCCCCCAGGCCCTGTTGAGATCTGAGGAGCCACCAGGCTCATACATTTGAAAGACATCTGTTTATAAAAAAAATGCAAATGCAGCCCACCTCAAAGGCTATAAGTTGCAGTCAACACACAATGTGAGCGTGTTGGAGTGTTCCATCGGGGGGCTGAGGCCCCATTATGTTATGTTGGGCCCTTTCCACAGCCCTCCTGCCCACACACAAACACATCAATGTGCACTTCTACAAAGAGATAGCGAGCGAAGGCAGACAGTGGGGCTTTTCTCACACCAAAAAACCTGTTTACCCATTCCACAATGTTATTTACAAGTGTTTTAATGGAGGACAATTACACAAGGTGTGCAGGCGACTGAGATGCTCTGTGTGCCAGATGAGGGCAGCCCTTAGGAGACACATAAAACAACACCAAGTCTCCTCCCCAAGCCCTCCTCTTCCCTCCTCTCCCCTCCCCCCTTGGCACCCTCCCTTGTCCTCCAGTGAGAGGCTCAAAGGAGTGGGAGAGGCCCACAAAGGTTAATGTGCTCACTTTGATCTTCGTCAAGGCACACTGAGTAAGAATTAATTTACATTTCAGATGAAAAGGTTGACAGTATAAAAGGCATCTTGTTTCTAGTATGTGAGAGCAGTGTAATAGACTGGGAATTTGAGAGAGGAAGTTGTGAGGAAACAGAAGGGATAAGCCCCTCTCTTGCCTTTACTGGGAAAGAGATGAAAGGAAAAAAGGATCTCAATATGCACTGTTCTTCTGAAACATGGAGACCAAATCCTGCCCAAACTTTCAAAAGCCTTTCTTTATACATTATTAATTAATGATTACTGTTTCATGGGATGCTTATTGAGATCAAAAAGGTATTTCATCAAACCTTACGATTTTCAGGCCTTTATTCATTTCTCTTAAAAATATAGAAAGAAACCCCCAAAGCACATAAACTGGACATGGAGAAGTATGTGAAAATTCCAGAAGTGCCCTATTGAGTGAAAATTCAGAAGTGCCCTATTGAGTGAGTTGAGTACTTCTGAGAACAATACAACAATATCTCCAATGCTTTACCTGATTGTATGCAAACAGCTGCATTTTACCTCTTCGTTCTGGTTTGCTTGAGATTATGTCGGGCAGTGTGGTCCCTCCAGAATACAGAGAGAAAAAAGCTACTGATCAACCTCAGTGAAACAACATACAGTGGCTTGCGAAAGTATTCACCCCCTTGGCATTTTTCCTATTTTGTTGCCTTACAACCTGGAATTAAAATTGATTTTTTGAGGGGTTTGTATCATTTGATTTACACAACATGCCTACCACTTTGAAGATGCAAAATATTTTTTATTGTGAAACAAACAAGAAATAAGACAAAAAAACTGAAGACTTGAGCGTGCATAACTACTGGGATTTTTGCCCATTCTTCAAGGCAAAACTGCTCCAGTTCCTTCAAGTTGGATGGGTTCCGCTGGTGTACAGCAATATTTAAGTCATACCACAGATTCTCAATTGGATTGAGGTCTGGGCTTTGACTAGGCCATTCCAAGACATTTAAATGTTTCTCCTTAAACCACTCGAGTGTTGCTTTAGCAGTATGCTTAGGGTCATTGCCCTGCTGGAAGGTGAACCTCCGTCCCAGTCTCAAATCTCTGGAAGACTGAAACAGGTTTCCCTCAAGAATTTCCCTGTATTTAGCGCCATCCATCATTCCTTCAATTCTGACCAGTTTTCCAGTCCCTGCCGATGAAAAACATTACATTTTAGTCATTTAGCAGACGCTCTTATCCAGAGCGACTTACAGTTAGTGCATACATTTTTTTCTTCTTCATACCCCCTGTGGGAATCGAACCCACAACCCTGGCGTTGCAAACGCCATGCTCTATCAACTGAGCTACATCCCTGCCGGCCATTCCCTCCCCTACCCTGGACGACGCTGGGCCAATTGCGCGCCGCCCCATGTGTCTCCCGGTCGCAGCCGGCTACGACAGAGCCTGGATTCGAACCAGGATCTCTAGTGGCACAGCTAGCACTGCGATGCAGTGCCTTAGACCACTGCGCCACTCGGAGGATAAACATCCCCACAGCATGATGCTGCCACCACCATGCTTCACTGTGGGAATGGTGTTCTCAGGGTGATGAGAGGTGTTGGGTTTGCGCCAGACATAGCGTTTTCCTTGATGGCCAAAAAGCTCAATTTTAGTCTCATCTGACCAGAGTACCTTCTTCCATATATTTGGGGAGTCTCCCACATGCCTTTTGGCAAACACCAAACGTGTTTGCTTATTTTTTTCTTTAAGCAATGGCCTTTTTCTGGCCACTCTTTCGTAAAGCCCAGCTCTGTGGAGTGTACGGCTTAAAGTGGTCCTATGGACAGATACACCAATCTCCGCTGTGGAGCTTTGCAGCTCCTTCAGGGTTATCTTTGGTCTCTTTGAGTTTTGGTGGGCGGCCCTCTCTTGGCAGGTTTGTTGTGGTGCCATATTCCTTCCATTTTTTAATAATGGATTTAATGGTGCTCTGTGGGATGTTCAAAGTTTCAGATTTTTTTTAAATAACCCAACCCTGATCTGTGCTTCTCCACAACTTTGTCCCTGACCTGTTTGGAGAACTCCTTGGTCTTCATAGTGCCGCTTGCTTGGTGGTGCCCCTTGCTTAGTGGTGTTGCAGACTCTGGGGCCTTTCAGAACAGGTGTATATATACTGAGATCATGTGACACTTAGATTGCACACAGGTGGACTTTATTTAAGTAATTATGTGACTTCTGAAGGTAATTGGATGCATCAGATCTTATTTAGGGGCTTCATAGCAAAGGGGGTGAAAACATATGCATGCACCACTTTCCGTTATTTATTTATTTTGCATTTTTTGAAACAAGTTCTTTTTTTCATTTCACTTCACCAATTTGGACTATTCTGTGTATGTCCATTACATTAAATCTAAATAAAAATCTATTTAAATTACAGGTTGCAATGCAACAAAATAGGAAAAACGCCAAGGGGGATGAATACTTTTGCAAGGCACTGTAGACAGCACATACAACACGAGATCCCACTTCAAAACACACCACAACCAGGTGGCAATGAGCTAAATCCCTTTGAACTTGCAGAGCTCTTATTGTCTATTCCCTGAAGCATTGCTTTTTTGGCCCCTATAGGTCACAATGTGGTTATCAAACTCATCTCTTTTACGAAGGCTAGACCAGATTAGGCCAGGTGGATGTATACCTGACTGGATGATGATGGCAACATGGTTTCTCTTCTCCTTCTGTCGGCGGTGGCGCCTCACCCCCAGCCAGCCCTTGATGTAGGCCTGCATCACCACCACCCATGCTATCACCTCTCTCAGCAGCAGATTCAGCTGCACCACATGGTAGTACTTCAGGAACACCTGACACCCAGTACACCCACGGAGCTTAACATTGAAGCACCTCAACCCATGGACAAAGTTGAGATGCCATCCATAGGTTTGGAAACAAACATTACTATAATGTATCTGGCTAATCATCATCACTTTACCTTGGTCTTCCCTAATACCCAGTTTTCTGTTTTGGAATGTCATTGTATGCTGTAGCGTTAAGATTTCCCTTCACTGGAACTAAGGGGCCTAGCCCGAACCATGAACCGAACCAACAGCCCCAGACCATTATTCCTACTCCACCAAACTTTATAGTTGGCACTATGCATTGGGGCAGGTAGCGTTCTCCTGGCATCCGCCAAACCCAGATTTGTCCGTCACACTGCCAGATGGTGACGTGTGATTCATCACTCCAGAGAATGCATTTCCACTGCTCCAGAGTCCAATGACGGCGAGATTTACACCACTCCAGCTGACGCTTGGCATTGCACATGGTGATTTTAGGCTTGTGTGCGCCTGCTCGGCCATGGAAACCCATTTCATGAAGCTCCAGACGAACAGTTCTTGTGCTGACGTTGCTTCCAGAGGCAGTTTGAACTCGGTAGTGAGTGTTGCAACCGAGGACAGACGATTTTTACGCGCTCTGCGCTTCAGCACTCGGGTGTGTCTGAAAAGCAGAATCCACTAATTTGAAGTATGTCCACATACTTTTGTATATATAGTGTATATCGTAATCATATGTTTGCTGTGAATTGGTGTTTTCAGACATATCAGAGACTTTTCCTTCACACAAGTTTAAAATAAATATATTTAAATCTAAATTAAATCAATTGCCATGCATGGATCTGAGGCATGGGTCCACCCACAGTGCACAAAGAAAATGAGACTCACTGACACATGAGCCGCTAACAGAGGCCTACTGTCTGAGCTCTTTTGAACGGACTATGCTCTCTTATTTCAATCACTACACAGATGATGCCCATCAGGGCCGATCTGTGTTAATCAGCTCCATTTAATGCCTCTACTTCATTGTCTAAGGCCTTGACCGTCCTGCCTGTCACCGTTTGCAAAACACCAGCATAGGACAGAGCTGATATAACTGTTTGTTCAGGGACATCAAGGCTCCCAAACTGCTGGTTCATTCCTTGTGTTCTGGTGTTGGTCAAAGAAACAATCGAGTTGGAAGAAAAACTTATTTGAACACCAACACCCCATTCCACAGCCTTTCATTCTAATTCCTGTTGATACCTGTTATTTCTTTGATGGCAAATACAAAGCACACTCCTTGGCAACATCAGACAAGCCTTTGATATGAGAGCACACATTTAAATCAGTTTTCCACTAAAGGTGCAGTTTAACTATTGAGTCTGTCAGTATTATTTCTGCCTGGCTTGGATGGGATGGGGTGGACACAATCGCAAGGTTGCAGTCCTGACTGAGAACAGAAAGTCAGGGACATGCTAGAATATGGTCTCCTATGCTCCAAATAATATATAGGTCCATTCCATCCAGTAACACAATAGGACAGCAGCTTTTGAACACTGCTAAACGAGAATCTAGCCACCCTTTACCACATGCACACAGGCACATGCACACACACACACACACATTAATTATATTTGAGGGTTAACAGCCCATTGTCAGGTGATGCACTCTCACGTTTAACACCAAACTATGTGAAGGTAGCCTCACCAACACTGTCCTAGAATCGGGACAAGCAGAAGAACGGCATGTGGTCATTCAAGGTTTTCTGCAAGAAATCATGCTAAATTAAACATACAATCTTTTAAAAGCTCCCCTAGAGCAGCGGAACTAACCAGCCGTCTCACTGCTTTTTACACAGGCTACAAGCCCAAGCTAATTACATTTTATATCGTCTTAAAGCTCCCCATTGGAGGTGCCTGGAATATTTTTCAAAGGATAATTGATCACACGTAGGTTTCCTACGTTTTCCCAAGGACCTAGTCTGAGTATGTATTTTATTCTTGACAGGATTCAGGAAGGTTTAAATACCTGCTTTTGGGGTTTTTTATGTGGATAAAAAAAATCTAAGCTTAATATTTTATTAGGCCATTTCAATTGAATACATTCTTATACCTCTCACATTGGCAGACGTTGCCAGACATTTGGAAAACAAATAAAAACCTTATCTAATATCCTGTATCTAATAAAAAAACTCAGTAACCCAATTTCATCATTCATGATAACCACCCAGGGAATAATGGGCCCCTATGTCAGATATGGACTCTGTCCAGGACACTGAGCATAAAAACAAACCCTTCATGAATAGTAAAGAAATCAATTAAAATGTCTATCCTCAGCCTCAGAATTCTACCCTTATTTCCCAGTAACGTGAAGTGAACCCACCCAGTTAAGAGAGTTGTACAGTCGGCTGTAGTCTTATGCTATCACTAATGACTGCCAATTAGTGAGCCTCTTGCTCTGCTCAAGTTTTGACTCCTTTCCAATTAAGGAAGCCGTGTTTTGTGTGATGTAGCACACACAGTGCACTTGTTCTGCTCTAACTCTGGGGTTGTGTCAGCACTCAGCAGAGTGCACAGTTAGCGCCCGGCGCCCAGTACAGTGCGGTTGTTACGTGTTAACAAACTCTTGAAACAGGATGCGGTGGGAGTAGCCCTGCTGGTGGATGTACACTGTCTCCAAGATCCCAATGTAGCGCAGCTGCACCCTCTCCTTACAGAAACGCAGAGCCTGTCTGTCATCGTTGGGCTTTATGCAGCGCACAAAGTGGGGCTGACCCACCACCACCTTAGACAGCAGATGCATCAGCGAGTACTGCCAACGCAGTGAGGAGACAAAGCAAGGCGACGGGGGCGGAGCAAACAAGAAAACAGGGATTATTATTTGCATTATGCATTATTTCCTACTGTCATTGTGGAATTCACAGATATCGTGCTGATGCTGTTTTTTCATTGTGTCAGCAAAACAATCTTCTTATTCACTGGTGGATATAAATCAACCCAGAAATTAAAACCCTTTTCTATTTCTGTACTGCATTAGAGGTAAATGAAAAACATTGCTGAAATGGAATGGTTGGGTATAGTGATGATGATGGTGAGGGAGATGCATACCCGGAGGTAGGAGGCCACTGTCTGTCTCCTCATGTTGGTGGTTTCCTCAGGGTGCCGCATCATCTCCATGGTGTCCACCTAAACACAAGCTGTCACATTAATTCCTTCCTCACAATGGGATGGACAAGAATACAGTACATTGTTGCTTGTTCGGTGTTGTCTGTTTAGGGCAGCAGCACCATAAACACTTAAAGTCAACAGTGTAGAGAATGGATGTGTACAGCTGAGGGGCATAGGAGAATTGCAGCTAGCGCTGCTCTGTATAATGAGGCTTGCCATCCCAAACCAGATAGTCCTTCTAATAACGGCTTAACGAGGGCACAATATACGAATTTTAATGGTCCTCGCACATCATGGCTTCATCAAAATGTATGACGCAATCAATATTTTATAGTAAGTCTACACAGCAAGGTGCATATCTTCTTACTTTATTTCATCTTAGCAGAGGGGGAAAGGTATGTCAAACATTTTCTGAATAACATGGAGTAATTGGATGTCCTGACAGTTTACTATGTTGAATGCTGTTCAGATAGAAGTACCAGCAATCGTCCAATTTCTGTTCAACTACTTCTGTTCAAGTATTTTAACAAGGTCTGTCCATTCGTCTGCACTAGTTCAATTTGTTTGCAATGATAACTTTTATGAGCTTCTCATCGGTAAACTGTTTCGAACTTTCCACCGACTTTGATTGAGCTAAAGCGAACATGCATTTTACATCAATCATATTTCAGAGTTTGACTAATCGTTACCATGTACTTTCTTCTCGCAGAGCAGGTACAGTAGTGTAGCTCAGTGGTTCCTTTTTCGGTGACTGTACCACCAACTAAATTCTGCTTTGCCCGGAGTACCCCTGAAGTACCCCCTCATGTGCATTTTACCAGTAGACCTATGGTCTCATGAGTCTTCCCAAGTACCCCCTGTGGATAGGCCAAGTACCTACAGGGGTCCTAGTACCCCTGGTTGGGAACCACTGGTGTAGCTCATAAGGTGGTTTGATGCTTTCCAAAGACAGCATGAAAATGTCACAATGTCAAACCACAGCATAAGTGAACCCTCCACATGTTACCTTTAGTCTACCATTAGAAACAGTAAAAATTGGGTTAAAAATGTAAATTGAGACAAATTCAACACTCATGCAAGATGAGGTAGAAGATAAATAAACAACCATAGGCTGTTCTTACCTTCAATCAGTATTTGGGAGACTGAATACAGGAAGTTGTTGTTGAGAAACATGGAAAGAAAGGAAAAGACAAGAAGTAAAGAATCTGAAATCACCTTTTAAGAGATATAACACCAAAAATCATAATGTGAGAAGTATTTTCTTAATATACAATATTTGACAATTGACAAAATCTTAACTGGACATTCTGATTTACTGAATGCTTCCCCTTAAACAAGGTTAGTTCAGACAGTGAGAGTATTATTTGTATAAATCGCTGACAATTACTTTTATGGTACACTAAGAGCAACAGTGAGGGGGAACGTGCAAAAGTCAGGTTTATTACACTAGTTTATAGGTGAGGTATAACACCAGATAGCCCTTTCAGAGGGCTGTAGCAGGATGTAATTGTTCATGGCCTAACTGTGGCCTCACACTGACTAGCGGCCTTTAACATCCATCAAACTTCTACAATTCAACATGTTGTTCTTTACAACAGGAATTGTTAGAGCAAGCTGTATCAACAGTCAGCATTTAAAGCCTCCTTCCTCACCAGCTGTTGATAGAGGGGACCACTGAGATATGCCTCCTTTTACGATGCATCCTTATAGTGCCAGGGGGATCCCAGTTAAAGGTAGAGCATGGTGCATATGGACTCAAATGGTTCTCAATGTTTAAATGATTCAAATCGATCTGCTACAGTGGACTAACAACTCAAGTAAATACGATGTCAGTCATAACTGGCTGAATCTGAACAATACCACTAGACTAGATAGTGTGGAAATAGACAGCAGATGGTGAGATGAATAGCACCACAAGCAAGAAAGTGAGCACAGCCAGTCACAAGCGAATGCTATGTTGTGTTTGATTTCTACTGTTTGTTTTTGATGCAATGCCTGTGAACTCCTATATAGAGTGATATGGTCTCAACTTGGATGAAATAATAGCCACCACCATTATGTTTTTGAGTTGTATAACGGGTTAAGGGAGAGAGAGCTCACCTTGTGGTGTCCTGAGCTGAGCTGGGGTGGCAGTGACCTTGAGGCAGCAGTGACTCTCGCCCTGGAAGTGGCCAGATTTCCTGTTCAAACCAACACAGCAAAGCAACACGTCAATACAATACCACATACAGGTAACTGCCAAAATAATGGAAACTTGAGTAAATGAGGGACATAAAGTATATTGAAAGCAGGTGCTTCCACATAGGTGTGGTTCCTGAGTTAATTAAGCAAATAACATCCCATCATGCTTAGGGTCATGTATAAAAATGCTAGGCAGGCCATTATTTTGGCCATTATATTGGCTACCATGGCTATGCCCCCATAGGATGACAATGTCCCCGTCCACAGGTCAGAAGTGGTCACTGAATGGTTTGATGAGCATGAAAATGATGTAAACCATATGCCATGGCAGTCTCAGTCACCAGATTTCAACCCAATTGAACACTTATGGGAGATTCTAGAGTGGCGCCTGAGCAGGGACGGCCTGTTCAATAGGGCGATATGGGCGACGCACTGCCAAACGGGAAAAGGAAGGGATTTTTTTTCTAATCAATTATATCACGGCAACAGTAGTTATCAGTGTTGTAATCTATACGTCTGATCTGCCACAGTGCCACACTGCCACTA
Organism: Coregonus lavaretus; assembly: GCF_964263955.1. Classification (NCBI taxonomy): domain Eukaryota; kingdom Metazoa; phylum Chordata; class Actinopteri; order Salmoniformes; family Salmonidae; genus Coregonus; species Coregonus lavaretus. The sequence continues at coordinate 67,678,301 of NC_139992.1, read as the reverse complement.
AATGTCGAATCAGGCTAAAGTCGTGCTTCAAATGGCTCCACCCCCTTTTGGGGCGATTTCAGTCAGATTGAAAATCGCCCAGAACTTCTGTCATAGACTCCCATGTAAAATCTATTTTTTTCAAATTTCAGAGCCTTCAATACAATCTCAATGGGTGTCTGTGGGCTTGCACTTACGCGCTTTCGTCATACGTTACGTAACCATGAACGTAACTGAGAAAAGAGTGGATTGTTTGAAAGAAATTCCTTTTTGTCGGCGAACAAATGAAGATAAATTGGCAACGAAACAATTAGGACCTCCCAGACCAAATTTAATAATTCAACAGGTTTCTACTAAAGGCGGAAAGTCCTACACCCGAGGATTTTCCAAAAATTGGTACGAACGAAAAAAGACATTGCCACTCACTCAACTGGATGACGAGGGATACAGGCTAGCTGTCCGCCGCCACAACGATGAGGTTAGTGTTGATAATCACAAGTTTACTGGATGTGGATATGGTGTAATAAAGGCAGTTTATTCAGAGGTAAATATATCTGGAATCGCGTTCACGGACCCGTTCGTCAAACTCTTAGGGAGCTATAAATTAAGCCCCATTACTTACCATATCAGATAAGAGAAATTGCTGCAGCTACATATATTTTACATCCTGGCCCTACATAGTTCACTATTTGCATCACTTACCAAAATATTACATGTGGTCATATATGCTTGGAAAGTGGAGATGCCATAGAACGTCAAAAAAGTAAACATTGCTGGAGACACATTGCCGTTTTGGAGAAGACATCGCGTTTGCTAGCGAAGAGATTTGTTGTGGCAAATGAACTTGGGCTGGGAATTGCCAGGAACCTCACGATAAGATATATGCATCAGCATTGCGAGTCTCATGATTCTATACGTATTGCGATTCGATACTGTGATTTTATTGCGCACCATATGTCTGTTGCAGAGGGATCAGAAAGCCATGAGAACGAGTTTTGATCAGTCATGGAAATAAAAGTGCTGAAAACAAATTGGCTCCCAATGTGAAAAGATTGAGAACAAGCTATGAAGGAACAATAATGGTGTTTTGGTGCAGGTACAGCCAACTAGCGCTAAAATATTGCGATATTGTCAATACAGTATATCGTAAAGTATCACTATGTAACTCGATTTCTTTCACCCCAATCCCTCAAATTAACGGTAAATAACTGAATTGTTTGCCCCACATTTAGCTAAGATGATTAGCTAGCCAGCTAAAATGTTTTAGTTAGTTAGCAGTCGCATCTACAATAGTTTACTGTCAATAACAGTTTACTGTCTCCAAAAATGACGTGGTGTCTCCAATTGTGTTGACATTTTACAATTGCAATGCGCATCCATGAGTATCCACTTTCTGTAGCTCAGCTGGTAGAGCATGGTGCTTGTAACGCCAAGGTAGTGGGTTCGATCCCCGGGACCACCCATACACAAAAATGTATGCACGCATGACTGTAAGTCGCTTTGGATAAAAGCGTCTGCTAAATGGCATATTATTATTATTATTATTATTATCTGAAGAGAGCCCCGAAACATTGTGTGCAGACATTTTATGCAATAAATGAAGTAGGTTCAATCTAGTAGTTCTGATCTTCTGATTGGTCCTGATGAGTTGGGCGAGGTCCCCTGCAGGCTACTGTCACTGTTGCATTGGCTCTGAGTCGGGTTCTCTGTCTTCAAATGTTCAGCCTAAGAGAGGGGATTTTTGTGTGTGTGTGTGTGTGTGTGTGTTTAACAGTGATGATGTGTGTGTGTGTGTGTGTGTTTAACAGTGATGATGTGTGTGTGTGTGTGTTTGTGTGTGTGTGTGTCCTCAGAGCAAGAACTCGTGAGTTGGAAGAACTGAGAGGCCTATGGCGTGGGTGTTGTCCTTGGCCACCTGCTGACAAGGCTGACAAGATAGGACCCTTTTGTCCATTGTTCTTGGATAGGAACAGAACTTATAACCAGCTCCTGACCTAAATAGATCTTAGCACAACATTTTACTCAACATATCATATTCCATATTCACTATAACAAATATATTTACTACGACATTAGCAAGAACCGCCACATCCTCAGCCGGCTAATCCAGTGTGTGAAGTTTTGCGGAGTGTTTGAGTTAGCTTTGCGAGGCAAAGATGAAACTGAGGGCTCCACCAACCCTGGTAAGCCAACACTTTTGAGATCAGTCAATAAATGCTTCTGGTATTGACTTATATGCTGCCCCTGTCTTCATGTTGTTGCTGGACATATCTTTTTTTAAATGTGTGTAGGTCACCTAAATCATCAGAAAAATTGCCCCTCCTGAGAATTTTTTCAGGAGCCGCCACTGCGCCTGAGACAGCGTTTTCCACCACCATCAACAAAACACCAAATGATGGAATTTCTCGTGGAAGAATGGTGTTGCATCCCTGCAATAGAGTTCAAGACACTTGTATAATCACTGCATTGAAGCTGTTCTGGCTCGTGGTGGCCCAACGCCCTATTAAGACACTTTATGTTGGTGTTTCCTTTATTTTGGCAGTTACCTGTATATATACTGTATATTATACAGGGCAATCCTTTCAATAGAAAAAGTCAACCACTGTAACCAGAGTATTACAGCTGCCATAGAGAGGAAAATCAAGTTAACTCCTGCTTTCAACAAGCATGTCTCTGAGAGCAGGCCAGTTCCATTGTGGACCAGTGTGTTGGGTAATCCTTCAGGTAGACAGAAAGGGCAGTTTAGGACCAGTCTGAGCTGGATTTGATGGAATCAGCAGTACAGCTGTCTGCACAGCGGTGCTACAGTCCCTCCAGCACACAGACGAGAGGATATGAACCAAGCATATGCAAGACAGTCTGAAACATTTCAAAGTTTCTGCACAAGATGTCCAAATGTTTTCTCTGGATATATCTTCAGAGGCTAAACTGTGATTAATAGCAGTGAAAGAAGCCTTTGAAGCAGGATTGGTGACATCAAAGTCCTAATCCATGGGTGGCAGGATTTTTATAATGAGTGGGAAGTATCTTAACACATTTCAAAGGGTTTACTCCATGAATAAACAATAGCTGCACAGATGTGACACACACCTTAGAAAAATACGGCTCCAGAAACAGGAAGCAGCATTAACCAGGCTACAGTGTACACTCCGAGGAAAACCTTTGTTTTTCTAGAAGCAAAAGCTGAATTGACAGAGAAAAAATCATCCTGGATTTCATAGACCCGTACTTCAATAGACCAAGATGAAGTCATTCCTTTCACGATAATTACAACACTTTAGGTCAACTCTCAAGGGCTAATAGCTGAGAATGATTAACCTAAAACAGCTATGGCCTTAAATCATACTTTTCTTGTTCCAACGGACAAACAATCAATTTATATTCTACAGTATGACTCATACAGTTTTGCATCTCTGGAGAGATAGAAATCAATTTGCCATGGATTAATTAAAAGTCAGATCACATCTAACTTTAGAACAGGAACGTCCTGCTCTCGCCAAATGCTTCGCTTCAGGCCAAAGGAATGTGTTGTCACATCACACTCACACACACAGCTGTAGTCAAGACAGCCCACAACATATGATTTGAAACAGCATATAGTAATTTCTTCAACGGTAATAACAATGACATTGTGTTTAGGGTCTGACAGTCACACATTTTGCTCTTCATTTTCTGTAATTTTCTGCAACATACACCATATGATATTTTTTTTACTTTCCCTCGTCTAATTCTTAGTGATGCAGTTATGATGGAAATTTCCAAAACTCTTTGTTTGATCAAACAGTGGCGTGTAACCATGGATGCCAAGGGAAGCCAGACTCCCCCCCAAAGAATGTACCACTTATGTGTTTCATAAATGTCCTTCAATTCGCAAGAGGCTAAATGTATCTCACCGGAGAAAGCATCCGAGCAAACGAAACAGTGCCCCTCTGTCTCAGTATGTGTAGCCCAACTACATAACATTTAACATTTTAACATTTAATATGATGCTGTCTGGTCAGAAAGAGTATGACAGTGTTGCCACACGTAGCTAGCATTGAATGCAAGGGAAGCTAGCAAGCATTTGGCCTCCCTTGAAATAAATAAATAATAATAATAATACCCAATCAGCGTTGAGCTAAACATAGTGAGCTCAGCTGTGAATGGTCCTGGCACACCCAAAAAAAGTGTCAAGGGAAGCCAGGTTGGATTTGGCTTCACACCAATCACATCATCAGAATCCAAATGTCATTGACAGAAAAAAATGGAATTGTTGCATCTCGTTGTGTTGTTGTCCTCCGGTGGCTAGCTAGATAGCTAAAATCGTCCCGTTCCTAAATTAGTCATGGATGGAGATAGGGATTTGGATTTGTGGTTTTATTTAATTCTCCATACTGGCCAATGATTATAACAACGATTCTGATCCAATCATAAATGCATACATTGTGCCCTGGCCTGAGAGGATGGAAGTTCAACATGTAACTAGCTGTAGTAGGCTGGTGCATCGTTGCCCATGAAAGGAAGTTAGGCTAGCAAGCAAGTATTTTAGCCAGGTAGCCTAGGACAACAAAAACTAAAAGTGTGTACTGTATGACAGAGTCATAGACATCTTCGTCAACATGAAAAAGAAGAGGATGGCATTGCTGCCGTTTCTCTACAAGTAGGGTGAGTCAACATGTTTTATTTTACTTGCAAGCAAGCACGCACACAAACACACACACACATGCACACGCACACAAACACACACACACACACACACACAGAAATCAGTACCATGGACAGCCACATCATATTTACAGTGGGGGGAAAAAGTATTTAGTCAGCCACCAATTGTGCAAGTTCTCCCACTTAAAAAGATGAGAGAGGCCTGTAAAAGAAAATCCAGAATATCACATTGTAGGATTTTTAATGAATTTATTTTCAAATTATGGTGGAAAATAAGTATTTGGTCACCTACAAACAAGCAAGATTTCTGGCTCTCACAGACCTGTAACTTCTTCTTTAAGAGGCTCCTCTGTCCTCCACTCGTTACCTGTATTAATGGCACCTGTTTGAACTTGTTATCAGTATAAAAGACACCTGTCCACAACCTCAAACAGTCACACTCCAAACTCCACTATGGCCAAGATCAAAGAGCTGTCAAAGGACACCAGAAACAAAATTGTAGACCTGCACCAGGCTGGGAAGACTGAATCTGCAATAGGTAAGCAGCTTGGTTTGAAGAAATCAACTGTGGGAGCAATTATTAGGAAATGGAAGACATACAAGACCACTGATAATCTCCCTCGATCTGGGGCTCCACGCAAGATCTCACCCCGTGGGGACAAAATGATCACAAGAACGGTGAGCAAAAATGAGAACGGTGACCTAGTGAATGACCTGCAGAGAGCTGGGACCAAAGTAACAAAGCCTACCATCAGTAACACACTACGCCGCCAGGGACTCAAATCCTGCAGTGCCAGATGTGTCCCCCTGCTTAAGCCAGTACATGTCCAGGCCCGTCTGAAGTTTGCTAGAGTGCATTTGGATGATCCAGAAGAGGATTGGGAGAATGTCATATGGTCAGATGAAACCAAAATATAATTTTTTGGTAAAAACTCAACTCGTCGTGTTTGGAGGACAAAGAATGCTGAGTTGCATCCAAAGAACACCATACCTACTGTGAAGCATGGGGGTGGAAACATCATGCTTTGGGGCTGTTTTTCTGCAAAGGGACCAGGACGACTGATCCGTGTAAAGGAAAGAATGAATGGGGCCATGTATCGTGACATTTTGAGTGAAAACCTCCTTCCATCAGCAAGGGCATTGAAGATGAAACGTGGCTGGGTCTTTCAGCATGACAATGATCCCAAACACACTGCCCGGGCAACGAAGGAGGGGCTTCGTAAGAAGCATTTCAAGGTCCTGGAGTGGCCTAGCCAGTCTCCAGATCTCAACCCCATAGAAAATCTTTGGAGGGAGTTGAAAGTCCGTGTTGCCCAGCGACAGCCCCAAAACATCACTGCTCTAGAGGAGATCTGCATGGAGGAATGGGCCAAAATACCAGCAACAGTGTGTGAAAACCTTGTGAAGACTTACAGAAAACGTTTGACCTGTGTCATTGCCAACAAAGGGTATATAACAAAGTATTGAGAAACTTTTGTTATTGACCAAATACTTATTTTCCACCATAATTTGCAAATAAATTCATTAAAAATCCTACAATGTGATTTTCTGGAGGAAAAAAAATCTCATTTTGTCTGTCATAGTTGACGTGTACCTATGATGAAAATTACAGGCATCTCTCATCTTTTTAAGTGGGAGAACTTGCACAATTGGTGGCTGACTAAATACTTTTTCCCCCACTGTATATACAGTGGGGAGAACAAGTATTTGATACACTGCCGATTCTGCAGGTTTTCCTACTTACAAAGCATGTAGAGATCTGTACTTTTTATCATAGGTACACTTCAACTGTGAGAGGCGGAATCTAAAACAAAAATCCAGAAAATCACATTGTATGATTTTTAAGTAATAATTTGCATTTTATTGCATGACATAAGTATTTGATCACCTACCAACCAGTAAGAATTCCGGCTCTCACAGACCTGTTAGTTTTTCTTTAAGAAGCCCTCCTGTTCTCCACTCATTACCTGTATTAACTGCACCTGTTTGAACACATTACCTGTTTAAAAGACACCTGTCCACACACTCAATCAAACAGACTCCAACCTCTCCACAATGGCCAAGACCAGAGAGCTGTGTAAGGACATCAGGGATACAATTGTAGACCTGCACAAGGCTGGGATGGGCTACAGGACAATAGGCAAGCAGCTTGGTGAGAAGGCAACAACTGTTGGCGCAATTATTAGAAAATGGAAGAAGTTCAAGATGACGGTCAATCACCCTCGGTCTGGGGCTCCATGCAAGATCTCACCTTGTGGGGCATCAATGATCATGAGGAAGGTGAGGGATCAGCCCAGAACTACACGGCAGGACCTGGTCAATGACCTGAAGAGAGCTGGGACCACAGTCTCAAAGAAAACCATTAGTAACACACTACGCCGTCATGGATTAAAATCCTGCAGCGCACGCAAGGTCCCCCTGCTCAAGCCAGCGCATGTCCAGGCCCGTCTGAAGTTAGCCAATGACCATCTGGATGATCCAGAGGAGGAATGGGAGAAGGTCATGTGGTCTGATGAGACAAAAATAGAGCTTTTTGGTCTAAACTCCACTCGCCGTGTTTGGAGGAAGAAGAAGGATGAGTACAACCCCAAGAACACCATCCCAACCGTGAAGCATGGAGGTGGAAACATCATTCTTTGGGGATGCTTTTCTGCAAAGGGGACAGGACGACTGCACCGTATTGAGGGGAGGATGGATGGGGCCATGTATCGCGAGATCTTGGCCAACAACCTCATTCCCTCAGTAAGAGCATTGAAGATGGGTCGTGGCTGGGTCTTCCAGCATGACAACGACCCAAAACACACAGCCAGGGTAACTAAGGAGTGGCTCCGTAAGAAGCATCTCAAGGTCCTGGAGTGGCCTAGCCAGTCTCCTGACCCGAACCCAATAGAAAATCTTTGGAGGGAGCTGAAAGTCCGTATTGCCCAGCGACAGCCCCAAAACCTGAAGGATCTGGAGAAGATCTGTATGGAGGAGTGGGACAAAATCCCTGCTGCAGTGTGTGCAAACCTGGTCAAGACCTACAGGAAACGTATGATCTCTGTAATTGCAAACAAAGGTTTCTGTACCAAATATTAAGTTCTGCTTTTCTGATGTATCAAATACTTATGTCATGCAATAGAATGCAAATGAATTACTTAAAAATCATACAATGTGATTTTCTGGATTTTTCTCACAGTTGAAGTGTACCTATGATAAAAATTACAGACCTCTACATGCTTTGTAAGTAGGAAAACCTGCAAAATCGGCAGTGTATCACATACTTGTTCTCCCCACTGTAGCTTACATTGATTGCAGTGGAGGCTGCTGAGGGGAGAACGGCTCATAATAATGTCCGGAACGGAGCAAATGGAATGGCATCAAGCAATGTGTTTGATGTATTTGATACCATTCCACTGATTCCGCCCTAGTTGTTACCATGAGCCCATTCTCCCCAATTAAGGTGCCACCAACCTCCTGTGGTTGATTGGACTAAATCGTTTTTGGTATCTTTTAGTTGTCACTGTATTAGACCAAGCATAGGTGATTAGATGATGTTGAAGTTGAAATTGTGCTGGATTAGTGGAGGCATATGAACTAACAGGTTTTAGAGCAAACAACACAATTATCACAACACATAGGTTGTAATATGGCTTTTTTTCCCTGGCTTGGATTCCCCAGTGATTTTACCCATGCACCGCTACTGCAAACAAATAGAAAATGCACAGAAGCATAGTATTGCATAAATTATGAAATCATGCAGCAGCATACCGCCCTGCATCCCACTGCAGGCTTGCCTCTGAAGCTAAGCAGGGTTGGTCCTGGTCGGTCCCTGGTTGGGAGACCAGATGCTGCTGGAAGTGGGGTTTTAGGGCCAGTAGGACGCACTGTTTCCTCTGGTCAATATATATCCCAATGCCCCAGGGCAGTGATTGGGGACATTGCCCTGTGTAAGGTGTCGTCTTTCGGATGGGACGTTAAACAGGTGTCCTGACTCTCTGATGTCACTAAAGATCCCATGGCACTTATTGTAAGAGTAGGGGTGTTAACCCTGGTGTCCTGGCTAAATTCCAAATTTGTCCCTTATACCATCATGGCCACCTAATCATCCCCAGCTTCCAATTGGTTCATTCCTCTCCCCTGTAACTATTCCCTGTAAATGAGACTGTGTTCTCAGTCAACTTACCTGGTAAAATGTAATTTTCATTGTAAACAACCTAAAACAGGGCTAAGAAATGGAATGACAGAAATTACAATTTTATGTCTGACGAAACACATAAGGGACAGTTCGAAATATACTGGGGGGGGGGGCTGGTCCAACTCAAGGTGTCATAAAAAAAATGCACACCATACCCAACGTAAAAAATATCTTCACATGACCCTCCCCTTGTACAGTAAAAAAAAATGCACACCCTCCCCCCTCACATGAACTCAAAATAATGTTTACGACCACAAATAACAATAACTGTAGCAACCATGTGTTTATAAACGTGGATATCAACTTTGTCACTTCAGCATGTTTTTGTGGCACAGTTGATCCCACGCAGGGCTACGGGCCAGAGGGTTGACGGTTCACGACCACCAGGGACGAGCACACTCTCCCTGCCTGTTTCATTTACACTACAATCAGAGCCAGCTGCAGACAATGATCAGCTAGGGGGAAATCTGATTTTCTACATTTTGATGCCATATCAATAATTATATAAAATATATGTAACACAACCAAGAAACAAAGCATACCGACATCGGGCGCTTCAATATCATGGTTTGCGTTTTCAACACCACAATAAATAGACTATGTCAATCTCGACAAACAGAAAATACAAGGCTTGACTTGACAATCTCCAAATGTCATTAAACTTTTTGGTGTTTTGTAACAGATGTATCTTTCCATTCATCAAATGGCCGCTGCACAGTTTGGATTGATCGATTTTATTTATCAGCAAAAAAATATACATACATACACACAGTACAAAGATCTTTAAAAGTGACCAGGATCACACAATAAAGTCAGGGACTTATTTCCATTGTGGTCCCTATTTTTTAAAGACACAATTACATAGATACAGACACAATTACATAGATACTGACACATTACATAGATACAGACACAATTACATAGATACAGACACAATTACATAGATACAGACACAATTACATAGATATAGACACAATTACATAGATACAGACACAATTACATAGATACAGACACAATTACATAGATACAGACACAATTACATAGATACAGACACATGACATAGATACAGACACAATTACATAGATACAGACACATTACATAGATACAGACACATTACATAGATACAGACACATTACATAGATACAGACACAATTACATAGATACAGACACAATTACATAGATACAGACACAATTACATAGATACAGACACAATTACATAGATACCGACACAATTACATAGATACCGACACATTACATAGATACAGACACATGACATAGATACAGACACAATTACATAGATACAGACACAATTACATAGATACAGACACAATTACATAGATACAGACACAATTACATAGATACAGACACATTACAGAGACACAGACAATAAAAGGTTATACTGTTCACACATTTTCACATTCTTTTAAAAAGTGGTTATGGTTGGTATGGCTTTGAGTTGTTGTGGTAGTTTGTTCCTCTCAACAGCGCCGGTATATAAAAATGTGTTCTTACCAGATAGACTCTTATATTTAAAACAGTGAATATTAGAGTCTCTGGCTCTGGTATTATGCTGGTGGAAATCTCGAACAAATGAAATATAGTTGAATAGGTACCTGGGGGCTGAGTCAGTGATAATTCTGTTGATCAGGCCAAGTTTAATTAATACTACTATTCTTTCCACAGATAGCCAGACTAGCTGCTTACAGTAAATGCTCGACCTCCAGATGAGTGCGAGGTGGGAGTTTAAATACAATTCTTACGAGCTTGTTTTGGCTGGTCTGTGTTGGATAAAGGGCAGGATAGACAGACTGGTAGATTATATTGACCTGTGGTATAGTAAATGTTAGTCCACAGAAAAGCATAGTGCATAAGGGCAGTACCAAAACACCTTGATATAGGAGAGGTGCATGCAAGCAGATGAGGAAGTTTGGCTAGGATGTAAGAAATAAAATAGTAAAACCTGCAAAAGACAATGTAAACCAGGGAAAAAACCCACTACCCTCCCCTGTGCCTAATAAAAACCCACACAATCCTTCCCAAAGCCCCACAAAAAGTTTGACAACCTTCCTCTAACCCCCCTCGAACTGTCCCTAACAATATGCATTGAATAAAATACACAAAAAATTAGGCTTAGCTATATAGAGGGAGTACCAGTACCATATCAATGTGCAGGGGTATGAGGTAGTCAGTGGAGGCTCCACAGAGGATGAAGTGGAGGACCATCCTCCTCAGTGAATTTCAGAAAAATATAAAAAATAGTGAAACATTAACAAAGTTATCATTTTTTGAAAAACTATACTAAATATATTCCAGTTACCAAATAATTGATTATATCATACTGTTTTGCAAAGAAGGTCTACAGTAGCTTCAACAGCACTCTGTAGGGTAGCACTATTGTGTAGCCGGAGGACAGCTAGTTTCCGTCCTCCTCTGGGTACATTGTCTTCAACACAAAACCTTGGAAGCTCGTTGTTCTCACCCCTTTCCATAGACTTACTGCATGAACTGACATACTGTACACCAAATCAAAGGATCAGAGAATTAATCTATTACTGAAAGCATAAGCTACAGCTAGCTAGCACTGCAGTGCATACAATTTGGTGAGTAGTTGACTCAAAGAGAGAGAAAGACAGTTGAACAGTTTTTAACTCATTCATTACTTCAAAAATGAAGGAGAAGCAAGAACGAGAGAGAGAGCTAGCTGTATTTCTTATTTTTTTCACTTTCACTTACTTAGCTAGCAAATGCTTTAGCCTACTCAAACACCCGGCTTAAACAGAGAGGAGTGCTATGTTACCTAGCTGGCTATGGCTATCCAACACTGGAACTCTTCCAAGTCAAGGTAAGCTTTTGGTTTTATTAATTTATTGCCCACCGGTGTAAATGCTAAACTGCTTGCTAACTGTACACTGTACTGCATGATTGTAGCGGGTTTACTAACGTGTTGGTTCTAGTAGCTATGTTGTTGACTCGACGTTAGCTAATATGGTGACAACGATGTAGTCTGTGTGTAGCAGTTAGCATTTATGATATAAAGGTTTGGCTTGGAAAGTTTTTTTGCCTGGTTACAGACAGCTGATCTGTTGTTCTCTGAAGCGAAGGGAAAATGTGAGAGGAGGAAAGCGCATAGATGCAAGAATGAATTATACAACGATCTGGTTGCTATGAAAGTGAACTGCTTTTGCGTGTGATCAGGGGTGTATTCATTCCTCCGATTCTGTTGAAAAACGTTTCTTAAACGGAACAAAATGGGGATAAACATACCTGAATTTTTCAACAGAAACTCTCGTTTGCAACTTTTGGACTAATGATTACACCCTAGATCAGCTACAGTGGGGAGAACAAGTATTTGATACACTGCTGATTTTGCAGGTTTTCCTACTTACAAAGCATGTAGAGGTCTGTCATTTTTATCATAGTTACACTTCAACTGTGAGAGACGGAATCTAAAACAAAAATGCAGAAAATCACATTGTATGATTTTTAAGTAATTCATTTGCATTTTATTGCATGACATAAGTATTTGATACATCAGAAAAGCAGAACTTAATATTTGGTACAGAAACCTTTGTTTGCAATTACCGAGATCATACGTTTCCTGTAGGTCTTGACCAGGTTTGCACACACTGCAGCAGGGATTTTGGCCCACTCCTCCATACAGACCTTCTCCAGATCCTTCAGGTTTCGGGGCTGTCGCTGGGCAATACGGACTTTCAGCTCCCTCCAAATATTTTCTATTGGGTTCAGGTCTGGAGACTGGCTAGGCCACTCCAGGACCTTGAGATGCTTCTTACGGAGCCACTCCTTAGTTGCCGTGGCTGTGTGTTTCAGGTCGTTGTCAAGCTGGAAGACCCAGCCACGACCCATCTTCAATGCTCTTACTGAGGGAAGGGGGTTGTTGGCCAATATCTCGCGATACATGGCCCCATCCATCCTCCCCTCAATATGGTGCAGTCGTCCTGTCCCCTTTGCAGAAAAGCATCCCCAAAGAATGATGTTTCCACCTCCATGCTTCACGGTTGGGATGGTGTTCTTGGGGTTGTACTCATCCTTCTTCTTCCTCCAAACACGGCGAGTGGAGTTTAGACCAAAAAGCTCTATTTTTGTCTCATCAGACCACATGACCTTCTCCTATTCCTCCTCTGGATCATCCAGATGGTCATTGGCAAACTTCAGACGGGCCTGGACATGCGCTGGCTTGAGCAGGGGGACCTTGCGTGCGCTGCAGGATTTTAATCCATGACGGCGTAGTGTGTTACTAATGGTTTTCTTTGAGACTGTGGTCCCAGCTCTCTTCAGGTCATTGACCAGGTCCTGCCGTGTAGTTCTGGGCTGATCCCTCACCTTCCTCATGATCATTGATGCCCCACGAGGTGAGATCTTGCATGGAGCCCCAGACCGAGGGTGATTGACCGTCATCTTGAACTTCTTCCATTTTCTAATAATTGTGCCAACAGTTGTTGCCTTCTCACCAAGCTGCTTGCCTATTGTCCTGTAGCCCATCCCAGCCTTGTGCAGGTCAACAATTGTATCCCTGATGTCCTTACACAGCTCTCTGGTCTTGGCCATTGTGGAGAGGTTGGAGTCTGTTTGATTGAGTGTGTGGACAGGTGTCTTTTAACAGGTAACGAGTTCAAACAGGTACAGTTAATACAGGTAATGAGTGGAGAACAGGAGGGCTTCTTAAAGAAAAACTAACAGGTCTCTGAGAGTCGGAATTCTTACTGGTTGGTAGGTGATCAAATAATTATGTCATGCAATAAAATGCAAATTAATTACTTACAAATAATACAATGTGATTTTCTGGATTTTTGTTTTAGATTCCGTCTCTCACAGTTGAAGTGTACCTATGATAAAAATTACAGACCTCTACATGCTTTGTAAGTAGGAAAACCTGCAAAATCAGCAGTGTATCAAATACTTGTTCTCCCCACTGTAGATGCAGGCAAGATTGTACAAGGCGGTATTGAATGTGTCAATGTCAAATTTCTCTCGACCTGTGCACCTACGTTGTAAACTTTCATTCATAGGCTAGGTTGTAGCAACCTCATGTTGGGTATAGGGAAAATGTGAGTATCATGTAGTAAGTAGCCTAAACCTATCCATGTTACATTGAGCTGGGTGAATGGAATATGAATGACAGTCATCCAATATGCTGTAATAGAAATAAGGCCATGCTCATTAAAAAAAGTAGCGTCCTCCCTAATCTTAAAAGGCACCGACTGCCACTGAAGGTAGTTGAGGTAGATATCTACATAGGCAGGGGTAAAGTAACTAGGCGTCAGGATAGATACATACTTTCACACTCATCATATACGCTGCTGCTACTCTGTTCTTCATTTTTCTCATATTATTATTATCTATCCTGATGCCTAGTCACTATACCCCTGTTAGTATGTACCTACAGTATCTACAGTGAGGGAAAAAAGTATTTGATCCCCTTCTGATTTTGTACGTTTGCCCACTGACAAAGAAATGATCAGTCTATAATTTTAATAGTAGGTTTATTTGAACAGTGAGAGACATTGATTTGCATTTTAATGAGGGAAATAAGTATTTGACTCCTCTACAAAACATGACTTAGTACTTGGTGGCAAAACCCTTGTTGGCAATCACAGAGGTCAGACGTTTCTTGTAGTTGGCCACCAGGTTTGCACACATCTCAGGAGGGATTTTGTCCCACTCCTCTTTGCAGATCTTCTCCAAGTCATTAAGGTTTTGAGGCCGACGTTTGGCAACTCGAACCTTCAGCTCCCTCCACAGATTTTCTATGGGATTAAGGTCTGGAGACTGGCTAGGCCACTCCAGGACCTTAATGTGCTTCTTCTTGAGCCACTCCTTTGTTGCCTTGGCCGTGTGTTTTGGGTCATTGTCATGCTGGAATACCCATCCACGATGGTCCCAGCTTCCTTGAGATCATTGACAAGATCCTCCCGTGTAGTTCTGGGCTGATTCCTCACCGTTCTCATGAGCATTGCAACTCCACGAGGTGAGATCTTGCATGGAGCCCCAGGCCGAGGGAGTTCTTTTGTGTTTCTTCCATATGCGAATAATCGTGCCAACTATTGTCACCTTCTCACCAAGCTGCTTGGCGATGATCTTGTAGCCCATTCCAGCCTTGTGTAGGTCTACAATCTTGTCCCTGACATCCTTGGAGAGCTTTTTGGTCTTGGCCATGGTGGAGAGTTTGTAATCTGATTGATTGATTGCTTCTGTGGACAGGTGTCTTTTATACAGGTAACAAACTGAGATTAGGAGCACTCCCTTTAAGAGTGTGCTCCTAATCTCAGCTCGTTACCTGTATAAAAGACACCTGGGAGCCAGAAAACTTTCTGATTGAGAGGGGGTCAAATACTTATTTCCCTCATTAAAATGCTAATCAAATTATAACATTTTTGACATGGGTTTTTCTGAATGTTTTTGTTGTTATTCTGTCTCTCACTTTTCAAGTAAACCTACCATTAAAATTATAGACTGATCATTTCTTTGTCAGTGGGCAAACGTACAAAATCAGCAGGGGATCAAATACTTTTTTCCCTCACTGTACCTCAACTACCTCATACCCCTGCACATTGATATGGTACTGGTACTCCTTGTATTTTTATCATTTTTAACTGCATAGTTGGGAAAGGGCTCGCAAGTATGCATTTCATGGTAAAGTCTACACTTGTTGTATTTGGCATATGTGACAAATAAAATTGTATTTGAATCCATAACATACACATTTGTGACTCGATTCAGGAAACTAGGCATATGTCGCACGTCACTACTTCACAGGAGAGGCATTTGAACGCAAACATAAATTTTTTATCAAAATGCTTTTTTTGTCAGAAATGCCTTCTAGAACATGTGAACTTTCATGTGCTTTAATAACAAACTTGTATTCCATCCGTAAATACGAATACAAAATGTAAATTACGAGCCTAGTTGGTTTGGCCACGGAAAAAGACAGGAACCTTCCCGCTAGCCATTATTGGCTGAGATAATGGATGGGCTGGACATGCCGGGAGATGAGTTTGGATTGGTCTGCCATGTAGCATGCTTCTGTCTATAATGTGAGCTGCTCAGTATGTGTTGATAGTTCTTTTTTTACCGCTGCGTTTTTGAACGATATAACGTTAGCCGTCGAGAACTACAAAAGTTTTGCAACTTTTCTCTATAACATTGATGGCCTGAATTTAGCAGGCACTATCGACATATTAGTTGTAAAAAGTGATGTGTTACTTTCTGCACACGCCACGGTCAGTGTGAACCTGGGTGACTTGACACAACGCTGGCCAAACAAGATGTAGCTACAAACAAAACTGAGTTAAATTGTTCCAATCTGCCGTGAACCATTCAGCCATGTATATGGGTAAGAGTCTAGATACATTTAAAGATATTATACGTTTCTAATTTTGTCAGAAAGTCGTTTTCATTAAAGTTAAAGAGTACTGTTCGCTAGCTAGCGAACGTTAGCTTGCTGGCTCGCTAGCTAACGTTACATATATGATCTGTGTAGCTATATTATTTGAATAAGAAATCCATTTGCATTGCTAGTTATAGCCTAATGTTAGATAGCTAACATTGAACCTAGTTGGTTAGCTACCTGTAGATTCATACTACAGCTATGACAATGTTTGTATTGGTAGTAGTATGAGTTGGGATTATGCCGGTTCATTGTTTAGCTAGCTAAACATGTCTTAACAAAAGACTCCACTTCACCAGATGATTACATGAGCCATCAAGTTAGCCAGGTGTGTCTGGGGGTGATTACGGCCATTTATTGTATTTCATGTACGTGTACTTGTCTAGACAATAGTGACCCATCCACTTAGCTAGATGTGGCTGGGGGGTGGTTATAGCATTTCCTTCACATGACCCATCAATTTAGAGAAGTGTGTCGGGTAAGCATCTTATAATAATTATAAAATATTTATAAAATATTTGTATCTACTCACTTTCTGTTTTTGATATTGCTACTGTGCAAGTAACCATTTCACTGTACCGTTTACACCTTCTGTATCCTGTGCATGTGACAAATAAACTTAGATTTTATTTGATATAGTGTGTGTTTACCAGAGATGGTAATGTGAAGAACAGCATGACCTGCACCAAAGTCAGATTAGGATATAGGCTAAGGACTAGATAGTGTATTTTCACCTGGAGTTTTTCATATTTTAGGCTGCTACTTTAACCACTTTCATTCTTGAAATCTTTCGTTATTTACTAAACTACTCTGTTTAGCACATGGCCTCATGTGAATCTGTAAAGAAATGGGTGGGGCTAAGGCTTAAGAGGGTGTGAACGATGCTGAATGTGTATTTTATTTATTATTTAGACAAAGAAGGGCTCTCCAGTAGGTGTACCAAAACATTCAGGGACATTTTCTCAAAAGTGGGGTTACAAGTTCATCAACTTTCAAAGCAGAATTGCTTTGCCATTGCTCCTTAACTGCAGTGTATGATATACAATTTTCTAGCTCTGAGTCTCTACTTTTATCCAATGTAAAAAATATATATATGTCAAATGTTGCTACATAAGACCGAATTGAGGCGGTCAGTCACATTTGAGATGAGCTCTTCCGTGGAAAAATAAGAGCGAAACATCTTACAGTCCTCAGCCAAACACACAAAAACGGATCTCTCAAAATGGTGCCCACAGATAAATGGTGTCAGGTAGCTGCTAGGCCAGTGCAGAAGCAGGGATGCGCTCCAATTAGCCCCAAGTAAAGCTGGATGGATTAATTGGAGTCGGTCTTGTGCAAATGAGGAGTACTCGCTCCTCTCCCCATTAGTACTGCTGGGCCAGATCATCTGAGCACATTTGTCATGATGAATTAGCGGCTGAGTGTCGAATGGGCCCGTCAAGTGTCGCTGTGCTTTCACGCCTCTCACTTGCATGACACCACCAAGGGGAGATGAAGGGGCTGTGTTTTGATGATGAGGGAAGCTATGACAGTTGTACCTAAGCCTCGCAACGGACACTCTCACTGCTTTCTACTCCTCGGCAGCTCTTATTAATTCATTCTCCTTGTGATTCCCTATTCCCTTATGACTAGATGATTAGTGCATGGGTTAACTGTCGCTCCGCTCAAAGATTTACTTTCTTGAAACATGCTAGCACCTGAGATGTCCAGCATAAAAGCAAACCTTAAATCATAAGGCTGTAATAAAGTCAATGGCAGATTGAGATGAAACAGTGGGTTTCTGACCATTGGCAATACTAGCGTAGCATTGATAGTGAGCACATACGGAGTGGGAAGGAGTCACCGCTGCACTTTAAAGGCAATGGAATCTGTTTTTACATCAAGTATGTAGGCTCATGCCTTTTAATGTGCATGGGCCATCAGCAAAACATTTTGTCAATCGCTCAGGTAATTCACCTCTCTGACTAAGCCTGCACCTTTCCACTAAATCTTCCTTTTTAAAACCAGATATCATCCTCTTACTAAAAACCCACCATGGCTATTCTCAATATTCAGAGTCATCATCACAACTGCACAAAACGGTGTGTATTCACCAGAGGGTTAATCACTAGAGGCTGTAGGGGTGTTGTACGCGGAGAGGAGGAAGTGAGGGGGTCCATCTCCTATCAGGTCATTCTGTCTTAGGGAACAGGCGGTGTTGGAGGATCACACTGATCTTTTCTGCTTCATGCGTGTTGCTCTTGGTATGGGCAGTCACCACAGATACACAGAGGGAGAAAAGGAGAAAAAGCCTTCCCTGGCATCTGTGGATTCACTTTGAAAATTAAGCCCAGCAAGAATCCTATAGAAAAAAAGCTCAAGCTGGCAGTTGTATTGGGTTTCTATTGACAAGAATAGTCAATGTGCCTGGGATTAAAAAGCAATCCTGGGTTAAATATGACACCTCCCTACATTCTTTTATGAGTGCCAGTGCGTGCCTTGTCCTTCAGAAGCTGTGGATCCAGCTGTCGACACAGGGGACAATCAAAGTTGTAAGAGAGCAGCCTCGCAGAGCTGAGTTTGCAGAGGCTTGGTGGATATCTCTCCTTCTCTCCCGCTCTCATTTTTGAATAAATGTGATCTGGAAACTCAAGTCAGCAACCAAGAAAATGAGATTATGGCAGCCATAACCCCCCCACCCCACACACACACACACACACCCCATAACCAGCACCATTTACGCCCAGAGACTAATCCAGAGGCTGTTGATGTTAAATGCCATCCACTACTGTCAAAGCAGATCAATCATCACAAGCATGGCGTAATTGGCTTTTAGTGACACATCATAGTGTTGCATTATCAAAGAATGTTCTACCATGTGCTGCTTGCTCCCTGGTATTGAAGTAAAGGGGCATCAGAATCTGACTGCTGACTCAAAACATTCCCTGTGATTAGAGAAACTATACAAAAGTATTACTTAAGTTTCTCTGCATGGAGTGCATGCGTAGACATATACAGTGCATTCGGAAAGTATTCAGGCCTCTTCCCCTTTTCCACATTTTGTTCCGTTACAGCCTTATTCTAAAAAACAGAAATACTTTTTTTACATAAGTATTCAGACCCTTTGCTATAAGACTCGAAATTGAGCTCAGGTGCATCCTGTTTCCATTGATCATCCTTGAGATGTTTCTACAACTTGATTGGAGTCCACCTGTGGTAAATTCAATTGATTGGACATGACTTGGAAAGGCACACACCTGTAAGGTCCCACAGTTGACAGTGCATGTCAGAGCAAAAACCAAGCCATGAGGTCGAAGGAATTGTCCGTAGAGCTCAGAGACAGGATTGTGTCGAGGCACAGATCTGAGGAAGGGTACCAAAACATTTCTCCAGCATTGAAGGTCCCCAAGAGCACAGTGGCCTCCATCATTCTTAAATGGAAGAAGTTTGGAACCAACAAGACTCTTCCTAGAGCTGTCCGCACCACCAAATTCAGCAATCGGGGGAGAAGGGCCTTGGTCAGGGAGGTGACTAAGAACCCGATGGTCACTCTGACAGAGCTCCAGAGTTCCTCGGTGGAGATGGGAGAACCTTCCAGAAGGACAACCATCTCTGCAGCACTCCACCAATCAGGCCTTTATGGTAGAGTGGCCAGACGGAAGACACTCCTTAGTAAAAGGCACAAGACAGCCCGCTTGGAGTTTCCCAAAAGGCACCTAAAGGACTCTCAAACCATGAGAAACAAGATTCTCTGGTCTGATGAAACCAAGATTGCACTCTTTGGCCTGAATGCCAAGCGTCACGTCTGGAGGAAACCTGGCACCATCCCTACGGTGAAGCATGGTGGTGGCAGCATCATGCTGTGGGGATGTTTTTCAGCGGCAGGGACTGGGAGACTAGTCAGGGAAAGATGAACGGCGCAAAGTACAGAGAGATCCTTGATGAAAACCTGCTCCAGAGCGCTCAGGACCTCAGACTGGGGTGAAGGTTCACCTTCAGGCAGGACAATGACCCTAAGCACACAGCCAAGACAACGCATGAGTGTCTTCGGGACAAGTCTCTGAATGTCCTTGAGTGGCCCAGCTAGAGCCCGGAATTGAACCCGATCGAACATCTCTGGAGAGACCTGAAAATAGCGTGCAGCAACGCTCCGCATCCAACCTGAAAGAGCTTGAGAGGATCGGCAGAGAAGAATGGGAGAAACTCCTCAAATACAGTTGTGCCAAGCTTGTAGCGTCATACCCAAGAAGACTCGAGGCTATAATCCCTGCCAAAGGTGCTTCAACAAAGTACTGAGTAAAGGGTCTGAATACTTACGTAAATGTGATATTTCATTTTTTTATATTTTATAAAAATCCCCAAATCTCCTAATATCTGGTTTTGCTTTGTCATTATGGGGTATTGTGTGAAGAATTTTTGATTAAGGCTGTAACGTAACAAAATGTAGAAAAAGTCAAGGGGTCTGAATACTTTCCGAATGCACTGTAGATGGAGGACTAGGTTGGAATCCTGGTGAAGCATAGAGGAATGCAACCCAGTGGGATGAAAGGCAGACTACTAGAAGAGAACAAAGGGCACATTGTGTCATCATGCTGCATGTCTGAAGGAACATGTCATTTCTTAAGAGAATGTCTTAACATGAAGAGAGGAACATTGTACTGTCTTGGAGTTGTGAAAATGTTGAACAAATATGTAGCTTTAATGTCATACATTTCAAACATCAGAGCGGAATTAAGTGCAGAAAACTCAATGGAGTTAAATGTACTGTACTGTTGATGCACAGTGTGCACTAACTTGGAACATACAGACTTGTCTGAGACATGAATAGAAATCATTTCTAATGTATTAAAATCATTCTGTGATCACTTCTTATATGTTTTAAATGTAAGCTTGTGTATTTACAATGAAAGGTACATAGGTCTACAGTATTGGCCTAAGGTTGCCACTACAAAGAGGTGACTACAAGGCTACATGGCTCATACCACAGAACTATAGATAAATATACAGTATGTTAATAGTGTTTTAGTATCCTAGAGACCAGTCTCCCATCCAATACACATTTGCTAAATAGCCATTATGAATTGTATGTACGTTAATATGCAAGTGTTTAAGTTAATACACATTAATATTATAAATCCACAACACACCATTTTACTTGCATGTTTTCACCAATAAGCCAAGGATACCTAATAATTCAAAACATACACAAACGATCCTGACACTAGTCGTGTTTATATTACTGGGTTATTACTGTACGTACAACATGGTTTATGTACATACATCCTAAAACCCCAGAGAAATACATCATTCATATTAATATAGTGTGGGACAGAAGAAATATACTGACTGCTGAGGAGGTACAGTACATCAAATCAAATTTTATTTGTCACATGCGTCAAATACAACAGGTGTAGACTTTACCGTGAAATGCTTACTTACGACAAAAATGCAGAGTTAAAAAGTAAGAACATTTTGCTAATAAAATGCAATTGAAATAGTAACACAATAAAATAACAATAACAAGGCTATATACAAGGAGTACTGGTACTGAGTCAATGTGTAGGGGTACGATGTAGTTGAGGTAGGTAGGGGTAAAAGTGACTAGGCAATCAGGATAGATAATAAACAGTAGCAGCAGTAGCAGTATGTGAAGAGTGTGAAAGAGTGTGAAAGTGTGTCAATGTGTGAGTGTGTGGAGTCAATATGCATGTGTGTGTGTGTGTGTGAGAGCGTATGTTGTGTGTGTGTGTGTATGTGTTGGAGTGTCAGTTTAGTGTGTGGGTTGATTCCAGTGAATATGCATAGAGCCAGTGGAATAGAGTCAATGCAAAAAAAAGGGGGTCAATGCAAATAGTCCAGGTAGCCATTTGATTAACTGTGGCTTGGGGGTAGAAGCTGTTCCGGAGCCTTTTGGTCCCAGACTTGGTGCTCTGGTACCGCTTGCCGTGGGGTAGCAGAGCGAACAGTCTATTACTTGGGTGGCTGGAGTGTTTGACAATTTTTAGGGCTTTCTTCTGACACCGCCTGGTATAGAGGTCCTGGATGGCAGGGAGATCGTCCCCAGTGATGTACTGGGCTGTACTCACTACCCTCTGTAGCGCTTTACGGTCGGATGCCAAGCAGTTGCCATACCAAGAGCCAATCAAGATGCTCTCAATGGTGCCGCTGTATAACGTTTTGAGCATCTGAGGGCCCATGCCAAATCTTTTCAGCCTCCTGAGGGGGAAGAGGGTCTTCACAACTGTGTTGGTGTGTTTGGACTATGATAGATCCTTAGTGATGTGGACACAGAGGAACTCAAAGCTCTCGACCCGCTCCACTACAGCCCTGTGGATGTGAATGGGGGTGTGCTCGGCACTCCATTTCCTGTAGTCCACGATCAGCTCCTTTGTCTTGCGGACATTGAGGGAGAGGTTGTTGTCCTGGCATCACACTGTCAGGTCTCTGACCTCCTCCCTATAGGCTGTACAGGCCTACCACTATTGTGTCGTCGGCAAACTTAATGATGGTGTTGGAGTTGTGCGCGGCCACGCAGTCGTGGGTGAACAGGGAGTACAGGAGGGGACTAAGCACACACCCCCGAGGAGCCCCCGTGTTGGGGGTCAGCGTGGTGGATGTTTTGCCTACCCTCAACACCTGGGGGCGGCCTGTCAGGAAATCCAGGATCCAGTTGCAGAGGGAGGTGTTCAGTCCCAGGGCCCTTAGCTTAGTGATGAGCTTGGAGGGCACTATTCCGTTGAAAACTGAGCTGTAGTCAACGAACAGCATTCTCCCGTAGGTGTTCCTTTTGTCCAGGTGGGAAAGAGCAGTGTGGAGTGCAATAGAGATTGAGTCATCTGTGGACCTGTTGGGGCGGTATGCAAATTGGAGTGGGTCCAGGGTGTCTGGGATGATGGTGTTGATGTGAGCCATGACCAGCCTTTCAAAGATGTGAGTGCTATGGGGCGATAGTCATTTAGACAGGTTACCTTGGCGTTCTTGGGCACAGGGACTATGGTGGTCTGCTTGAAACATGTAGGTATTACAGACTGGGTCAGGGAGAGGTTGCCAGCTGGTCAGCACATGCTCTCAGTACGCGCCCTGGTAATCAGTCTGAATGTTAACCTGTTTAAAGGTCTTACTCACATCAGCTATGGAGAGCATGATCACACAGTCGTCTGGAACAGCCGGTGCTCTCATGCATGGTTCAGTGTTGCTTGCCTAGAAGCGAGCATAGAAGGCATTTAGCTCATCTGGTATGCTCGCGTCACTGGGCAGCTCGTGGCTGGGTTTCCCTTTGTAATCTGTGATAGTTTGCAAGCCCTGCCACATCCGACCAGCGTCAGAGCCGGTGTAGTAGGATTCGATCTTAGTCCTGTATTGACGGTTTGCCTGTTTGATGGTTCGTTGAAGGGCGTTGCAGGATTTTTTATAAACGTCCGGATTGTTGGAGGGCGTTGCAGGATTTTTTATAAGCGTCCGGATTAGTGTCCCACTCATTGATAGTGGCAGCTCTAGCCTTTCGCTCAGTGAGGATGTTGCCTGTAATCCATGGTTTCTGGTTGGGATATGTACGTACACTCACTGTGGGGATGACGTCGTCGACGCACTTATTAATGAAGCCGGAGACTGATATTGTGAACTCCTCAATGCCATCTGATGAATCCTGGAACATATTCCAGTCTGTGCTAGCAAAACAGTCCTGTAGCTTAGCATCCGCTTCATCGGACCACTTCCATATTGGTAATTCCTGTTTGAGTTTTTGCTTGTAAGCAGGAATCAGGAGGATACAGTTATAGTCAGATTTGCCAAATGGAGGGCGAGGGAGAGTTTTGTATGCGTCTCTGTGTGTGGAGTAAAGGTGATCTAGAGTTTTTGCACCTCTAGTTGCACAGGTGACATGCTGGTAGAAATGAGGTAAAACTGATTTAAGTTTTCCTCCATTAAAATCACCGGCCACTAGGAGCGCCGTCTCTGGTTGAGCATTTTCTTGTTTGCTTATGGCCCTATACACCTCGTAGAGTGCAGTCTTAGTGCCAGCATCGGTTTGTGGTGGTAAATAGACAGCTACGAAAAATATAAATGACAACTCTCTTGGTAAATAGTATTTGATTTGATTTGATTTGTATGGTCTACAGCTTATCATGAGGTATTCTAACTCAGGTGAGCGGAGCCTCAAGACTTCCTTAATATTAGAGATCGCACACCAGCTGTTGTTAACAAAGAGACACACACCACCCCCCTTGAGTTTACCCGACGCTGCCGTTCTATCCTGCTGATGTATAGAAAAAACAACTAGATTTATATTTTCCATGTCCTTGTTCAGCCACCACTCAGAGAAACATAGGATATTACAGTTCTTCAGATCACGTTGGAGTCTTGAACGGAGCTCATCCAGATTGCAAATTCGCCAATAGAACGGAGGGTAGAGGCGGTTTATCCACTCGCCAACGTGGTCTCGTCAGGTATCTCGCACGTCGGCCTCAATAACGCTTCCTTTTTCGAGTGTCAGGGATTTGGGCCTGGTCCGGAATGAGCAGTATGTCCTTTGCCACCGACTCATTGAAGTAGGTTAGTAATCACTGTTTTGATGTCCAGAAGCTCTATTCGGTCATAGGAAACAATGGTGGAAACATTATGTACAAAAAAAGTTAACATCAGCTAAAAAAAACACAAAATCGCACAATTGGTCAGGAGCCCGAAAACGGCTGATATTCCCTCCAGCGCCATTCTGCAAACATACAGTAAGTATACTGTTAATCTATATGATGAGCCATGCACCATAAAAATAAAATAGTCTGCTCTGGCAGAGTGAGGGCTGTCATATGGTGCCATGCTTGTGTGCAGATGTGCTCTGCTGACACTAACCCTAAGGATACATACAACTCCTCTGACTGCAGGCCTCCCAGGCCCCACCAGACCATACACAGCTCAGCCAATTCAAACACTCTGATCTGAGGGATCTGGGAAAGACCCTGGCTTGGAGGAATTTGTCGATGCAAATACATCCCATTTCCTCTGACAAAACACCACCACATGGCCAAGCCTCAAGGACCCTGCCTGATGAGATTCTGCTAGACTCAAGAGGCCCCACTATTCAGGTAGGGAAAGCTTTTCACTTTCTGGGGCTTTGATGGTTCCCCAAGACACTCTACATGTAATCACATCTTACTTATCAATATGCAACATTTCAATTTATTTAAACATTTCTAGACCAGTCCATTCCCAATTAGTAATATTTACTGACAATACTAAAATGTTCCAGGCAGTCAAGTGTTCACAGTATCTCAAATCAAATCAAATCAAATTTTATTGGTCACATGCGCCGAATACAACAGGTGCAGACATTACAGTGAAATGCTTACTTACAGCCCTTAACCAACAGTGCATTTATTTTAAACAAAAAAGTAAGAATAAAACAACAACAAAAAAGTGTTGAGAAAAAAAAAGAGCAGAAGTAAAAAATAAAGTGACAGTAGGGAGGCTATATATACAATAGAATAAAGTGACAGTAGGGAGGCTATATATACAGGGGGGTACCGTTGCATAGTCAATGTGCGGGGGCACCGGCTAGTTGAGGTCTTATATCTTCAATCATTTTGAATTTGAGACATTTGAAGAACTAACAGTAAGTGTTACATGCTTTGGTTATTTTAACTCTGAATTATAATTTGATAATCACATTTGATAAGACAGATAAAAGTATAGTCAATGAATCTCTATTTGTTCCGGACCCACCAATGTCCTTTCATCTCAAATGTCAACAAGGCTGACACCTAGTGGTCACAACAAGAGCCATCCGGTTGGTATTCACAACTCCGCAGCATAAAACTAAACCACCCGGTTTAAATAGATTTTCATCTGATCCCACAGATAGCAGTAATTTCACAGATAACACTGAATCTATAATATGAACTAAAATGCAAATTACATTCCTCCAGATTTTACCCTGAAGAATATAATTATCATTTTCCTCTGCTATTTGTCACTTAAAAGGGAACTCAAGCTTTTCCCACTTGATAAGCAGAAGTAGATTGTCTCTAAGCTCTTATCTTAAGTGATTATCTGTACTTTCATGAAGTGTCATAAGAAGACAGGACCTCTATATCAGAGGGATGTTGAAGATTGAGTGAGGGCACCCTGTGGACATTCTCAAAACCAGTGAGAGAACGGGAGACAAGATACAGAGTAAGAGTCCATGACAGTGGCTAGATCACAACTAAGCAGCAATATAACTATTTTACTGCAGTCAATCATGGAAATCTCAACTTGTTACCTATTACCTACTGTGCACTTGACCCAATGACATTGCTGTAAATACACTATATATACAAAAGTATGTGGACACCCCTTCAAATTAGTGGATTCGGCTATTTCAGCCACACCCGTTGCTGACAGGTGTATAAAATCGAGCACACCGCCATGCAATCTCCATAGACAAACATTGGCAGTAGAATGGCCTTACTGAAAAGCTCAGTGACTTTCAACATGGCACCGTCATAGGATGCCACCTTTCCATCAAGTCAGTTAGTCAAATTTCTGCCTTGCTAGAGCTGCCCCAGTCAACTGTAAGTGCTGTTATTGTTAAGTGGAAACGTCTAGGAGCAACAACGGCTCAGCCGCGAAGTGATAGGGCACACAAGCTCACAGAACGGGACCGCTGAGTGCCCAAGCGCGTAGCACATAAACATCGTCTGTCCTCGGTTGCAACACACACTACCGAGTTCTAAACTGCCTCTGGAAGCAACGTCAGCACAATAACTGTTCGTCGGGAGCGTCATGAAATGGGTTTTCATGGCCAAGCAGCAACACACAAGCCTAAGATCACCATGCGCAATGCCAAGCGTCGGCTGGAGTGGTGTAAGGCTTGCCGCCATTGGACTCTGGAGCAGTGGAAACGCGTTCTCTGGAGTGATGAATCACGCTTTGCCATCTGGTAGGCCGATGGACGAATCTGGGTTTGGTGGATGCCAGGAGAATGCTACCTGCCCGAATGCATAGTGCCAACTGTAAAGTTTGGTGTAGGAGGAATAATGGTCTGGGGCTGTTTTTCATGGTTCGGGCTAGGCCCTTAGTTCCAGTGAAGGGAAAATCTTAATGCTACACCATACAATGACATTCTAGATGATTCTGTGCTTCCAACTTTGTGGCAACAGTTTGGGGACGGCCCTTTCCTGTTTCAGCATGGCAATGCCCCCCGTGCACAAAGCGAGGTCAGTATAGAAATGGTTTGTCGAGATCGGTGTGGAAGAATTTGACTGGTCTACACAGAGCCCTGACCTCAACCCCATCAAACACCTTTGGGATGAATTGGAACGCCGACTGCGAGCCAGGCCTAATCGACCAACATCAGTGCCCGACCTCACTAATGCTCTTGTGGCTGAATGGAAGCAAGTCCCAGCAGCAATGTTCCAACATCTAGTGGAAAGCCTTCCCAGAAGAGTGGAGGCTGTTGTAGCAGCAAAGGTGGGACCAACTCTATATTAATGCCCAGGATTTTGGAATGTGACGTTCAACGAGCAGGTGTCCACCAGTGAACTTCAGTGAATTTTTTCAACATAAAAAAGTATCATTTTAAAATAAAACTATACTAAATATAATCACGTCACCAAATAATTGATTAAAATATTTGAAGGTCTGCAGTAGCCTCAACAGCACTCTGTAGGGTAGCACCATGGTGTAGCCGGTGGACAGCTAGCTTCCGTCCTCCTCTGGGTACATTGACTTCAATACAAAACCTAGGAGGCTCATGGTTCTCACCCCCTTCCATAGACTTACACAGTAATTATGACAACTTCCGGAGGACATCCTCCAACCTATCAGAGCTCTTGCAGAATGAACTGACATGTTGTCCACCCAATCAAAGGATTAAAGAATGAATCTAGTACTGAAAGCATAAGCTACAGCTAGCTAGCAATGGAGTGCATAAAATGTGGTGAGTAGCTGACTCAAAGAGAGAGAGATGACAATAGTTTAACAGTTTTGAACAAATTAATTTATTCCAAAATGAAGGAGAAGCAAGAGAGATTACCTCCATTATTTATCTCGACCTGTGTGCACCTATGTTGTAAACTTTCATTTATAGGCTAGGTTGTAGCAACCTCATGATGGGTTAGGGAAAATTAGAGTATCATGTAGTAGCCTAAACCTATCGCTGTTACATTGAACTGGGTGAATGGAATATGAATGACAGTCATCCAATATGCTCTAATAGAAATAAGGCTATGATTCATGGGAAAAAATTATCATCCTCCCTCATCTTAAACAGCACTAACCGCCACTGGTGTCCACATACTTTTGGTCATGTAGCCCCTTTGTGTGTTTATGCTGTACAGTCGTGGTCAAAAGTTTTGAGAATGACACAAGTATTGATCTTCACAAAGTTCGCTGCTTCAGTGTTATGAGATATTTTTGTCAGATGTTACTATGGTATACTGAAGTATAATTACAAGCATTCCATAAGTGTCAAAGCTTTTATTGACAATTACATTACGTTTATGCAAAGAGTCAATATTTGCAGTGTTGACCCTTCTTTTTCAAGACCTCTGCAATCCGCCCTAGCATGCTGTCAATTCATTTCTGGGTCACATCCTGACTGATGGCAGCCCATTCTTGCATAATCAATGCTTGGAGTTTGTCAGAATTTGTGGGTTTATGTTTTGTCCACCCGCCTCTTGAGGATCGACCACAAGTTCTCAATGGGATTAAGGTCTGGGAAGTTTCCTGGCCATGGACCCAAAATGTCAATGTTTTGTTCCCCGAGCCACTTAGTTATCACTTTTGCCTTATTGCAAGGTGCTCCATCATGCTGGAAAAGGCATTGGTCGTCACCAAACTGTTCTTGGATGGTTAGGAGAAGTTGCTCTCGGAGGATGTGTTGGTACCATTCTTTATTCATGGCTGTGTTCTTAGGCAAAATTGTGAGTGAGCCCACTCCCTTGGCTGAGAAGCAACCCCACACATGAATGGTCTCAGGATGCTTTACTGTTGGCATGACACAGGACTGATGGTAGCGCTCACTTTGTCTTCTCCGGACAAGGTGTTTTCCGGATGCCCCAAACAATCGGAAAGGGGATTCATCAGAGAAAATGACTTTTCCCCAGTCCTCAGCAGTCCAATCCCTGTACCTTTTGCAGAATATCAGTCTGTCCCTGATGTTTTTCCTGGAGAGAAGTGGCTTCTTTTCTGCCCTTCATGACACCAGGCCATCCTCCAAAAGTCTTTGCCTCACTGTGCATGCAGATGCACTCGCACCTGCCTGCTGCCATTCCTGAGCAAGCTATGCACTGGTGGTGCCCCGATCCCGCAGCTGAATCAACTTTAGGAGACGGTCCTGGCGCTTGCTGGACTTTCTTGGGCACCCTGACGCCTTCTTCACAACAATTGAACCTCTCTCCTTGAAGTTTTTGATGATCCCATAAATGGTTGATTTAGGTGCAATCTTACTAGCAGCAATATCCTTGCCTGTGAAGCCCTTTTTGTGCAAAGCAATGATGACGGCACGTGTTTCCTTGCAGGTAACCATGGTTAACAGAGGAAGAACAATGATTTCAAGCACCACCCTCCTTTTAAAGCTTCCAGTCTGTTATTCTAACTCAATCAGCATGACAGAGTGATCTCCAGCCTTGTCCTCGTCAACACTCTCACCTGTGTTAACGAGAGAATCACTGACATGATGGCAGCTGGTCCTTTTGTGGCAGGGCTGAAATGCAGTGGAAATGTTTTTTGGGGATTAAGTTCATTTTCAAAACTTTTGACGACGACTGTAGATAAGAAAGCCGTTGGACGAGCTGAACAAAATTAGAGAGGCTTTTAGGCCTAATTGACACCATGTCTGTAGCCATGAATGGTGAACCACGTCTCTGCTGTCACTCAATACTTTGGAGTACCAAAGTGCAGTGAATTCTCCACCTCATTATACTGAATTTAATATACAAATTTTTCATGCTAGTGTATATTTTGGCAATCAAGTAAAGAGGAGGATGGCTGTGGGCTCACCTCTTGCACTACATCCCATTATAGCCTATAGACATTGCACTTGGATTTCTATTGGAGGCTAAACTAAGGTACCCATCGTAAATTGGAGCTGCTCTTAATTCGACTATAACTGAAAGCAGTAATTTACAGGTGGCTCAAAAGGAAGCAAAGCACATAATATGGCTTAACTGAAGGAAAATATGAAGTGCTGTATCTGGTAATTGAACACATCCATTAGCATGCCGGCTCAGCCAAGTGACCACTGGCACCAGCTACGGCTAATGGCGAGGATATTACCACCTTTATTTAACTAAACAGAAAAGACTGGGAAAAATAGTTGCTTATATGATCTCTAAATACTGTTTCTTCATCCCCTGGGTATTTGTAAACCTTATCACAAAAACATCCCACTGCAGCACAATCTGTTGATAGCAGCAAGCAGCAGGAAACCAAAAGGGACAGCTTAGTGAAAATAAAAACAGAGCCTTCCATGGAGAGCTGAGCCTCTCATGAGATAATGGAGACTGGAGAGTTATTCACACACAGTATCGCATTGCACAGAGAGGGGCTTTGAGTGTAGGAGGACCAGGATGCCGCTGTCTCTGCAGAGAAAGGTGTCTTTAAAAAAAAAAAGCTCCTTACCTGAACGTTTACTGAGACATGAACAATACTAGATTCAAACACACAATCATACACTGAGTGTCCAAAACATTAGGAATGCCTTCCTAATATTGAGTTGCACCACCTTTTGCCTTCAGAACAGCCGCAATTCGTCAGGGTATGGACTCTACAAGGTGTCGAAAGCATTCCACAGTGATGCTGACCCATGTTGACTCCAATGCTTCCCACAGTTGTGTCAAGTTGGCTGGATGTCCTTTGGGTGGTGGACCATTCTTGATACACACGGGAAACTGTTGAGCGTGAAAAACCCAGCAGCGTTGCAGTTCTTGGCACACTCAAACCGGTGCGCCTGGCACCTACTATCATACCCTGTTCAAAGGCACTTAAATCTTTTGTCTTGCCCATTCACCCTCTGAATGGCATACATACACAATTCATGTCTCAATTGTCTCAAGGCTTAACAATCCTTCTTTAACCTGTCTCCTCCCCCTCATCTGCATGTTTTGTACACTCATCGGGACCCCAATACGTTTCTAGCACAATGTATGGAATATGGGGCAGTAGTGTAATAACAAAGGAGTAAACTGCTGATGATAATGAATTCTAAAACACTTTTATCGAAAGTCTTGCGACCTACCTGTTTTTGTTAATGGACTTGAAAACAGCTGCTGCAGAAGTTTGTTCTCTGATGTTCTCAGAACCACAACGATGTCTGCAGGGAGAGTATCTCGGTTCTTCTCCAGAAACCTGTTCACGTTGTACAAGACCTGCATGACAGCAAAGGGATAATCAACTCCAACCACACCTGACAAAAAACGACCTATCCAACTTTATTAGTGAGCAAACACCAATGATACATATGATTCTAATCCATACATACTGCACTGGGCCTCAATTCCCAGAGCCTTCATAGCATTAAGATCATTGTTAGAATGATGGGCGGCAGATAGCCTAGTGGTTAGAGCGTTTATCAGTGTTTTGTTACTTGTCATGTTTTGTGTTTTTTGTGGACCCTAGAAAGAGTAGCTGCTGCTTCTGCTAAAGCTAATGGGGATCCAAATAAACGTGCTTGTTTGGGAAACACTTTAAAAAAGTTGGCTCGTAAATAATGATGCATCTGGTACAATCGTCGCAATGTTTAAGTTACATCGCAACTGGGCAACAAGACCCTGATCCATAACTTGTCAGCTAATGCTGAATTCCAAAGCAGAGCTCAATACGTTTTGGTCTCCAGTAGTACTTGTAGTGCAGATTGTCCTCAAATGTATCTGTAGAGAAAACATATTTGAGGATAACATTGAAAAAATAGCATTGTTTTTAGAGCAGGGTTGTTTTAGTACACATTGACTTGACCTTGTCTCCTTGTGAGGCCTTGTCTTACCCACCAGAGCAGGGTTGATTTAGTGCACATGAACTTGACCTTGTCTGCTTGTGAGGCCTCGTCTTACCCACTAGGGTCTGGTCGGTGGCCTGGGGGAACCGGCTCTCCTCATCCAGCAGAAAGAGCAGGCCCATGGGCTTCTGGAGGAAAATGTCCAGAATGGGACGGTTGTCCTCATACTCCACCAGGCTGGCATCCACCCCCTCGCTCTTGTACTCCATCTAATTAAAACACAGAGAATATAGAACAGTCCACAGTTAATGATTTCACAAAATAACCCAATTAAACAATCTAGGCTAAATAGGATTTTGACATGTTTAAAAAAAGTTCTTAATCAACAGCACCACTCCAGTTCTTCTTCTATGGCTGAAATGTATTATAAAGTCAGTTGCTGAAATTATACAGAACTGTTCTGAAATGACAAATAAAGCCACTTACTAATTCATAATTGAGTTCCATTTGCAAATAACCCAGAGGCATATCACATTATTGCATCTGCTTAATTTAGATCAAAAAGTTATTTTAAATATATATTTTACTAATAAAGTGGAACCAATGGATCTAAACCGTCCTCATGTTTAAATCATTAACTCAGAATAATCAGCTTCTGTGTACCACTGGATTGAAGCCATTTTCACATTATTAAAATCACTTTTCCGCTAAGCATTAACCCTACATCGAAGGCAACTAAAACGTATTCTATGTAACATGACAAATCATGCAGGAAAGTTGCCTAGTTAAGATACAGAAATTAAGTATGCCTAGTTAAGCCTTGGTATACAAATGCTTCCAGTACATATACTGTAGAGTACCGTTTAAGAACACAACCTCATTCTTACACTTCAATTATTGTCTATTCATTATACTGAATAAAGTGATCACTTCATAAATACCAGCTTTCTCTCTAATTCCTTTGAGAGGAATTGCTAGAGAGCAAATATTGAGACAAATTAATTTCTATACAGTGTCGTCAGTGAAAATGAAAAGCTCCCACAATCCAGGGTAAACAGCTTCATTAAATCAATTAAGAGAATAATATCTAGTAGGAGAAAAAAAATAAAAAAGAGTAACGTCATATAAAAGCTATGAAGAACATAACACTGAATTACAGTGTTTCATTAAGAGACACTTCTGTGATTGATGAACAAGCTGGCATACTGTATCTGGATGTTTAAAGGAAAGGTTCACCCATTTTGAATGCTATATTGTTTTTTGTGCATCTCTGAGTGATGTTCTATCAATTCCCTGGGTCATTTCATGTTTTCCTGTGTATCTGAGTTATTGGCGTTCAAGCAGACAGAAATCCGTCCTGTATGATGTAGCACCGTGATAAAGTCGCTCTCACTACATTGGAAGTTAACAGGAATACGACTTTTAGATCGCAAAAACGTCTATCATACATGTCAGACTTCAATACTGGCCGATTGTCTTTGGTATTATTGTGTGTAGCTACGTTTGCTAACTAGCTAGCTAGCTAGCCAGCCAGCCAGCCAGCCCATAGAGAGAGCATTGCATTGTGGATTTTGTAGTCGACTTGAGCTGCAACAGATTTCCATAACGATTTTCATTTTACATTTACATTTTAGTCATTTAGCAGACGCTCTTATCCAGAGCGACTTACAGTTAGCGCATACATTATTTTATCGAACCCACAACCCTGGCGTTGCAAACGCCATGCTCTACCAACTGAGCTACATCCCCTGCCGGCCATTCCCTCCCCTACCCTGGACGACGCTGGGCCAATTGTGCGCCGCCCCATGGGTCTCCCGGTCGCGGCCGGCTACGACAGAGCCTTGATTCGAACCAGGATCTCTAGTGGCACAGCTAGCACTGCGATGCAGTGCCTTAGACCACTGCGCCACTCGGGAGATTATCCATGTTGCTATCAACCTTATTATAACGCCAAAATGAAACATTTGTTCACAAAAATAATGTTCTCACATATTAGTGTTATTTAACACTGTAAATTAAAGGAATTAATGGTTTTGGTGGATTTTGACATTAATATACAAAATGATGCTCAACAATTTTTTTAAATATGTGCTGCAATAAAAGGACATCTTCAGTGTAATCCAGTCTACCTTCATTTGTTATTGTTAATGGGCTCCTCCTTGAACTGGAGAAGCAATCTATCTAGGCTGTGTCCCTAATGACACCCTATTCCCTATGGCTCTGGTCAAAAGTAGTGCCATTTTTTAAGCATACCTCGATTCTAGAACATGAGCCACCCTATCTGCAGGCTCACCTGTTCCAGGGCAAAAATGTGCTGCTTGAAGTAAAACTGAATCTGCTCATTTGCAATGTTGATGCAGAGTTGCTCAAAGGAGTTCTTCTTGAAGTTCTCAAATCCAAAGATTCCCACTTTCGTGCCACTTTCTGCAGCACTTCAAAGGGGAAAAACAGGACAGACGAACATAGTTACTCTTGTGTGGAACTGTCTGAGCAAATCCCAAGCAACCACATTGACTTATGAAACTTTAATGATGAACCAAGTTCAACCCAAATATATAATATTTTTGATCTGAATGGCCAATTCTACTGTTATGGGGAAATCATAATCACTACAATCAATGAATCATAACATGTTATGATTAACAAGGGTTGTACAAGAGTCTGTATTTAACTGTGATCTAGACAAGTCTTTAGGTCTACACTAAACACAGATCTTACAACAGAGTGATTTCACTCCGGTATTGCTAAAATGGAGAGACACCATTTCCCATAATCCCTTCAATTACCAAGACATTAGAGGTCAACTTTTGTCTTGGTTAACAAGTTATTAATAGCAATAACAGAGTGCACAGATGATTGAAGTGGAAACAGACCCTGTGGGCCTTGTGCAGCTCAGAGACAGCAGATGATTCCCTGACAGTCCATGCTCACATTTATGAGGGAATTCTTTTGGATCAATGAACAACCCTTTACAGTCTTTCTGAAGTCTTTTTAATCATCTGAATATTATTACTCTATCAAAAATGTATTCAACTTCTTTTGTGCCCTTTCTTGTCTCGTGCTGTCCATTAATATTCTACTCCCTGTGTTTGGTTCTCTACCCAGACGTAAAGGTCACTAGAGCTTAATAATATACAGCAGCACTATTTCCAAATGGCACAAAGAATTCTGTACACAGAATTTACCTCCTGTTAAAAAGAGAAGAAATGCTATCGATATTTAGAAAAATGTACCTACAGTTGAAGTCGGAGGTTTACATACACCTTAGCCAAATACATTTAAACTCAGTTTTTCACAATTCCTGACATTTAATCCTAGTAAACATTCCCTGTCTTAGGTCAGTTAGGATCACCACTTTATTTTAAGAATGTGAAATGTCAGAATAATAGTAGAGAGAATGATTTATTTCAGCTTTTATTCCTTTCATCACATTCCCAGTGGGTCAGAAGTTTATATACACTCAATTAGTATTTGGTAGCATTGCCTTTAAATTGTTTAACTTGGGTCAAACGTTTCGGGTAGCCTTCCACAAGCTTCCCACAATAAGTTGGGTGAATTTTGGCCCATTCCTCCTGACAGAGCTGGTGTAACTGAGTCAGGTTTGTAGGCCTCCTTGCTCGCACACGCTTTTTCAGTTCTGCCCACAAATGTTCTATAGGCTTGAGGTCAGAGCTTAGTGATGGCCACTCCAATACCTTGACTTTGTTGTCCTTAAGCCATTTTGCCACAACTTTGGAAGTATGCTTGGGGTCATTGTCCATTTGGAAGACCCATTTGCGAACAAGCTTTAACTTCCTGACTGATGTCTTGAGATGTTGCTTCAATATATCCACATAATTTTCCTTCCTCATGATGCCATCTATTTTGTGAAGTGCACCAGTCTCTCCTGCAGCAAAGCACCCCCACAGTATGATGCTGCCACCCCCGTGCTTCACGGTTGGGATGGTGTTCTTCAGCTTGCAAGCCAACCCCTTTTTCCTCCAAACATAACGATGGTCATTATGGCCAAACAGTTCTATTTTTGTTTCATCAGACCAGAGGACATTTCTCCAAAAAGTACGATCTTTGTCCCCATGTGCAGTTGCAAACCGTGGTCTGGCTTTTTTATGGCGGTTTTGGAGCAGTGGCTTCTTCCTTGCTGAGCGGCCTTTCAGGTTATGTCGATATAGGACTCGTTTTACTGTGGATATAGATACTTTTGTACCTGTTTCCTCCAGCATCTTCACAAGGTCCTTTGCTGTTGTTCTGGGATTGATTTGCACTTTTCACACCAAAGTTCGTTCATCTCTAGGAGACAGAACGCGTCTCCTTCCTGAGCGGTATGACGGCTGCGTGGTCCCATGGTGTTTATACTTGTGTACTATTGTTTGTACAGATGAACGTGGTACCTTCAGGCATTTGGAAATTGCTCCCAAGGATGAACCAGACTTGTGGAGGTCTACAATGTTTTTTCGGAGGTCTTGGCTATTTTATTTTGATTTTCCCATGATGTCAAGCAAAGAGGCACTGAGTTTGAAGGTAGGCCTTGAAATACATCCACAGGTACACCTCCAATTACCTCAAATGATGTCAATTAGCCTATCAGAAGCTTCTAAAGCCATGACATCATTTTCTGGAATTTTCCAAGCTGTTTAAAGGCACCGTCAACTTAGTGTATGTAAACTTCTGATCCACTGGAATTGTGATACAGTGAATTATAAGTAATAATATAATATATAATATGCCATTTAGCAGACGCTTTTATCCAAAGCGACTTACAGTCATGTGTGCATACATTTTTACGTATGGGTGGTCCCGGGGATCAAACCCACTACCCTGGCGTTACAAGCGCCATGCTCTACCAATTGAGCTACAGAGGACCACAGTGAAATAATTTGTCTGTAAACAATTGTTGGAAAAATTACTTGTGTCCTGCACAAAGTAGATGTCCTAACCGACTTGCCAAAACTATAGTTTGTTAACAAGAAATTTGTGGAGTGGTTGAAAAACGAGTTTTAATGACTCCAACCTAAGTGTATGTAAACTTCCGACTTCAACTGTATTTCTCTTTGTGTTATTTGTTTTGCAGAAAACAGCAGACAAGGCAAATAAAAAAACATTTTCACATCTTCGCTTTTAAGTGAGCAGTGAAACTGTACCTCGTCAGTGAAGCCAATGATGCGGAAGCAGTCCTGAATGGCATCAAACTGTTCCTTGTACAGTTTACTGGAGACTGTCCTGCATCACTTTGCCATGTTGATTCTCAATATACCTGGACAGATATACAGTGGGGAAAAAAGTATTTAGTCAGCCACCAATTGTGCAAGTTCTCCCACTTAAAAAGATGAGAGAGGCCTGTAATTTTCATCATAGGTACACGTCAACTATGTCAGACAAATTGAGGGAAAAAAATCCAGAAAATCACATTGTAGGATTTTTAATGAATTTATTTGCAAATTATGGTGGAAAATAAGTATTTGGTCACCTACAAACAGCAAGATTTCTGGCTCTCACAGACCTGGATATAAAATCCATTCATTTAGATGGGTTGTTGGTGGCCCATAAGGGTGTTCCCCAGGGAGATCTCCACCATTATTACAGGCTGTGATTGCACTTTATCTCTGTTTGACCTTTCACTCTACAGTGGGGCCTGCTGGCAAGAGGTCAGCACAGAGGCAGCTGGGTCATTGGGATAATGCAACCCCCCTAGGGCCCATCGGAGGGATGTGTGTGTGTGTATTCAAATATACATGTAATCGAGATTAGCTAGATTATTCAGCACTTTTGTCAAAAACAACAAGCTCTAAAATAACTGTTATCACCACTAAAATATTGCACCCAGATATTCCAGTCAAGTTCAGATACTAAACCTAATATGAACAATGAAATGGGCAAGATCTCATTCACAAAGTGCAGTGTTTCCCCTATATGCATTTAGTGGCCGCCACTGCAAAATGTTAACCAAAAATGTATTTAAAATATATATATGTATTTTATTTTTTAATGAGGGGGGGGTCATTTTCAGGATGGTAAAATGTTTTCAGTGTACACTTAAACGACTGAAACCAGATATAAAGTATGTCGAAAATATAATGGAGGAATCTATTTTTTAATAACATAATCTTTGAGAACTAACAATCACCAAAATAAAAACTAGACAGTCATGAGAATCAAAAATGTCAAAAATGTTATGGCATGGGCCCAAATATTTGTAGAATTGCAGGAAACTAGCTTTAAAACAGCTCAATGTTGTCTCTGCGGCCAAGAGGTGGGCCTCTAAAACCGCGTCATTGGCTACGCTCACTAGAGGCTCATAATTAAACCTGCCTGTCTCCTGTCTGTGCACTGTGCTGATGATCTTTGGCACCAGTGTCTAAACTGGGAAGGCACCTGTTATTTTACTCTAAGCCTGTAATCTCACTTTCACAGTGGACAGAGACATAGGATCACCGCCTCACCACACACACACACGCACACACACACACACACACACACACACACATCGTATGCCAGATAAAAATCTTTGCAAAATTCTTAATTCAGTGATAATGCAAGGTTGAACAGTAAGGATTTTCCACAAGTAAATCAAACTGAGACAAAAGTGTTTTATTCCCTCATTGGTTTAATCATATGGGTGGAGGAGTGCTCTGTACTAAATGCTTGTCCTCGTCACACTGTTAAAAGATCCATTGGGATAAAACACTTTTATTCATCTGACTTTGAGTCAGCACAATCACTCCTATCAAATTAGTATCACTCCCCTAACTTCTCTTTAATCACATACTTTTCACTACCTTGACTACACATCATATCTGTTACACTGGTTTGAAGGGACAGTGGAAGGAAATGAAACTCTGCCACCCACTGGTGAGAAAACACATCTCATCTCATCAATTCATCCAGTTCACTCTGTCTTGCTCCATAACATAGTTTCTCCAAAGGAGATGAATTCATCAGCAATAACAGATATATAACTTAGCTGGGCTGAAACATTTACCAGATGTGATCTCAGAAAGATACATTAATGAGTTCTGCAGTGGGGATTCTTTTAGATTTTTTTTTTTAGCAGATGCTCTAATCCAGAGCGATTTACAGAAGCAATTAGGGTTAAGTGCCTTGCTCAAGGGCACATCGACAGATTTTTCACCTAGTCGGCTCTGGAATTTTTCAGCTGAGAATGTTAGCATTTCTTTGAGTTAACAACACACTTACTTGGTCTTAAGTTTGCAGCCCAGGTCTTGTTGCTCGCAGATGAGTGTGGACAGCTGTTGGCCAAGAGCCATGTCTTTGCCATGGGCCTGTTTAATGAATGGGTGTTCCAGAAGGCGGTCACGGACGGACGAATCTCAAAATCCTTTATCAGACACCTGTGAAGCGACAGAATGCAATTACAACATCACAATACATCATAAAGGAGATAGAAAACCAACCCTGGTTCAACCTTTTCCTGGGTTTAAATCAAACCGTCTGATAACTAATTCACCTGGTGGATCTTTACATTTGAGTCGACGTCAACACATGAACAAAAACTAAATACACAAAGAGTACAGTGACCTGAACATTTTACAAAGCTAATTTCTCTGGATTATCTGACACAGGTGTTCTCAGTAGGGTGCTTCTATGGAGCTCCTCATCAGTGCTTCTGTGTCTGGGTGACTGAACACTGTCCCCTCTGTGAGCACCACATGGTCTGGTCATCACCATGGCCCCCAGTGCAAACAGGTCTGTTTCTGGCACAGCCATGGATGGCCTCTATCTGTTATGTGCCATGTTTACTCAGAACCCACTCTTTGTCATAGTGGTCATATATAACTATTCTACTGCCTTCACATCTATGATGTCTGTTCTGAAAATTCATTCCTAGAATTCATTAGTGTCAGCACATTAAGCAGAGGTTCCAGCCATTAGCTGAGCTGCGCAGCTGGGATGCTAAACATCAGGCCACTTTGTTTCAAAAGGCAGCTCCTTTGGCTGCATGGGGACACTGGTGATGCATTTATAATCCAGAACAGCGACAGTAGACACCCGCACACACACACACACGCACGCACACACACATGTACACGCACACGCACACACACATGTACACGCACACGCACACACACATGTACACGCACACGCACACACACCATGGTGTATACAGCCAATTTATCGTTACTCATTGTGTATTTATTATTACTTTTATATTATTTCTCTATATTCTTTCTCTCTGCATTGTTGGGAAGGCCCCGTAAATAAACATTTCACTGTTAGTCTACACCTGTTGTTTACGACGCATGTGACAAATAACAATTTTGTCTGGCTGATAGCTGGAGAGTCCTCACAAACATTGTGCCAGGCCTGATAACATTGTCCACCCTCCACACATTGTGGCCTG
This sequence comes from Coregonus lavaretus, assembly GCF_964263955.1. Lineage (NCBI taxonomy): Eukaryota > Metazoa > Chordata > Actinopteri > Salmoniformes > Salmonidae > Coregonus > Coregonus lavaretus. The sequence goes on along the minus strand of NC_139992.1, from coordinate 67,637,848 downwards.
GCGGGCTTTGTTTGAGGAGATTATTTCTGATCTGATATCATACAATCCATTACCTCATACTACTGAGAGAGAGCACGATTAAAAAAACACCCAATAAAATGCATTGCATCTGAATATGCAAAGTTAAATAAAAGGGGGATTTTAAAAATTGAAACATTATTATAACATGTTTCATAAACATTGTATTGTAAGAATCAAGTAATGGTTGTATGAGGTGTGTTCTCTCGGAATGAGAGATAATAATTTAGCTTTTTAAGCGAATCAATAAAGGCGTCAGCATTCCCAATAAACGAAGCAAATGGCATAGAAATCAGATGCTATAGGGTACCTGTTACTGTTCATGTGGGCCTCGAACCGTCTCTTTCAGCTCTCCAGCTACACCAAATCAATAAATAACGAGGCACACAAAGGATGCAAGGTATAACATCATTAAAGTAGTGTTTTATGTGCATTATGAAACCGAAAGTCTGTATGATAGGCCTTATGATAGAGGGGTTCAAGCAAAGCTTTACCAGTATTTTAAGGCAGTAGTATAGCACCAACTATAGATTGGACTCAGCTACAGCTTCTAATCCATCTCTGACAGACCTGGTGCTCTGAGAAATGCATGACTAACACAAATAAATGACTCTATTACCACTAATGGTTATAGGTTCACAGCTGTACTGTTTGATGTTTTCATTATTAATAATGAATGAATAACCACTGCCTTTCAATCTATTCAATCTATTCCACCAATAACAACACAGAAGGAAGACAAAAATCCCCACCCACAAATAACCCCTGAAGAAATTGCATTTTCTCTCTCATTTACGCCTTGCTCTCTGCTCCAATTTGCACTGCATGCTAGATATTGAGGTTGTTTATTCGGCAAGACTATTATGGACCAATGTTTACATTATTTGTTTTGCACACTGGAGGGACTGATTACTTATCTCGTCCTGAAGATTAAAACTGATAATTCAGTAGAATTCGTTTTTTCCTCTGTGACAGATTTATGGAAGTGAAATGTGATGAAATATGAGGAAGATAAAAGGGTTGATACAATCTAGCTTCAAAAATATCAATTTCAAGTCCTTCCATTTCCAGTGATCAAAGGATGCCCAGAACCAAATGTGTAACCAGTGCATTCTACTCCTGTGGTAAAATGGGAAAACACGCCATTGAAACCCATTAAAAAATTATAAGTCACATTTCAAACTACTTTTGTATTGTAATAGGCTTGTGTTGGTTAGAAAGTAACAATTCATATATTTTGTTGTCATCGCCATTAACTAACTGCATTGGTGCCAGTTTGTTGCAATCACTTCAAATAATAAATAAATAAATAAACATGCACAATAATAAAAAAGTGATCTAAAAAAGCTGCCAGTAGTAGCTAAATTCTCCACTTACATTTTTGTAATTTAGCAGACGCTCTTATCCAGAGCGACGTACAGTTAGTGAGTGCATACATTTTCATACTGGCCCCCCGTGGGAATCGAACCCACAACCCTGGCGTTGCAAACACCATGCTCTACCAACTGAGCTACAGTTCTCCCATTGGAATATCCTCCCACTATCAGACCCAGCATCCTCACTGTAAGAATTGAGAAATACTATTTAGCAGGAAGCACTGGGCGATGAAGTGACTGAAGCTTCTGCACCAGTCCTCTCGATTGCGTAATGTAGGGGAAGGGTTTCTGAAACAAACACACACAACACAAAAATCATCATTCCTGGATATGTAGTTATTTTTTAAATATTGAACTGAAACGTTTAAGTTATTGATGTTGTTGTCATTGGCATAAACACGATCGTTCTCATGAGACTGGAGCAGCAGCATGGTTGAGTATAATCTGAGTGCTGAGTATAGCCATAAGACCTGAGAGTTGGAGTGAAGTACAGTACAGGCTGGTGGAGAGAGAGACAGCCAGGCCAGAGCTACGGTAGGCAGCAAGAGAAAAGTGACAAATGAAAACAGCTCCTTAACTGTCTGGCAGGAAGCATCTGCCAGCGGGAGCCAAAATTATTGGAGCCGGTAATACCTCTGTCAGCAGCATTTAAAGAGACCATCTATAACGAGGTAAGTACCTCAATACTAGTTCAGTGGTTGATACATGTATGAGGATGGAGCCAGGGCAGTGAGAAGGCTCAAATACAGGGCATTATCATTTATACACTATACAAAGTTCAAAGCATGCTCACCAAAGAAAATAAAATAAATAATGTAATGGGGAAGATGGTGATTAAAGTTATGTTTACAATAATCAACAATATGATTTCGCTCATGAGTGATACTGTAATATTGGATAGGGTGCATTTATAAATTTAAATGGATAATCCACCCCAAACCACTAATTCCTATGATTAACAGTGTTAAATAACAGTAATATGTGAAACTAATATTTTGTCGTTATAACAAGGTTGGTAGCAACGTGAAAATCGTTGTGGAAATCTATTGCAGCTCAAATCTGTTGCAGCTCAAGTCGACCCACAATGCAATGCTCTCTCTGGGCTGGCTAGCTAGCTAGCGAACGTAGCTACACACAATAATACCAAAGTCAATATCAGCATGTGAAGTAGCTAGCTAGCTGTAAAATCGCCTAAACAAACTGCACTATAAATTTAGGAGTATATCTCACTGACTTCAATTTGCAGGTCGTCTCTGTCCAGAGCGAGTGCAGAGTGCGCTGCTATGGCAACAACTGCCCTTTCCTACGTTTCCCACAGACATGCAGGGAGCATTGCGAGATGGTTCTTGAAGGAGAAACTGAAACATTTGGTACACTGTTTAGATTGAGCACATCTAAGCGAAATAAATACTTTGTCATGATGATATAAATGGACGAATGGGTTCTAGACAAGTATGTTCATACCATCTATTGGCTGATTTGGTGATCTGGAGCGCAGGCAATTGTTTTAAAAGCATTATGAAATGTGATGGTGTGTTATCCCCCATCTCCAGGGACGAGAACCATGTAGCTATGACGCGTTCCTACCCGATTTCCTGATTTCACAGAAGGATCACTTAGAAGTTAAATCATGGGGAAATGTTTTATTTTACCCACTGATAGAACATAGGCTTTCACCAAATTGACAGGAGTTTCATGATTTTTATTTTGGGAGTGGATTATCCCTTTAAGCTTTCACAATTAATCTTCAACATATCATCAACTAATTTATTAAATGGAGACAGCGACTCTGAAGAAAAGCTATGTACATCTAAACCATGAAAAAACAACCAAGAACAAATGGTTCTAATGTCTTTGATAAGAAAACATAATCAAGAACAAAGCTATATGCTACACATAAATGAGAGCCTATTAAACATCTTTATTTTTCGAGAAAATGTGTCATTCTTTCCAGCACTAAGTGGCTGGGGTTTATGATAGGGATTCAGACAGACAGTCCTTTCTGAAGTGCAGATCAAAGCCTAGTAACTGACTGCTTCAATACAAAATATAATATGAGCCTGCAGCTATGCTCTTGCCTTGATGTTGTACCGCTGCACTGCTTATATATTACAAAGTCAATACACCAGCACATTGGTGATAACACTGTCAAGTACCCTCATTGTACTTAGCAAATTCAGGCATCTTTTTTTCTTCCAGTATTTGTGGGAGCACTGACTCATATTGTAAACACAATTGGCTTATTTAAATCTAGGCCTGGGCACTCCTCGTGTTGTCAAACGTGTGTCACAGTGGATTGAGGCAAAATCAGTGGTTGTCAGCACCATTTTTTAAAGCCCTAAGTCTGCTACTAAGCTCAGAAGAAAGACAAAAAAAAGCATTCCCGTGTCCCAAATGAATATTGTATTAAAAAAAAGAAGAACAAAAAAAAAGAATGGGGAGTATGATACTTTGTATGCAGAGCTCATAATTCTGCCCATTTTCCTAATAGACAGAAAAACGGTTGGATAATTTACATGAATCCTGACAGCCAAAGTCATACAGTAGATAAAGTTATAGAGTATAGGAATACACAGTGCATCATTCAACTGTGGAAAAGTAAAGACACTGGTAGCCGTTGAACTTCGAGGGGCAACAGCATGAAAACAGTCAGCCTGATGGCCTTTAAAGGGTAAAAGTGCAGCAGTATGAGAAAACATAATAAAGACTTTGTCTGTGGGCCACCCGCTCAAACACCAGCTCATCTATCATCTGAGAGCGCCAACAGTTCTGTTGAGCACACATGAGTGAACACGGAGAAGTGTCACCAACACATAGTACTGTAGGATGGACTGGGAGGGAGCATCACAGTGTGCCTGCATAGAATAACTACATTAGAAAGATAGAGGCATAATATTCTAAACAATGACTCTTCTGTTCCTAGTGCTTTGTACACTCAGTGTTTGTGTTGTGTCGGAATGTGTGTGTGTATAGTGTATGTGAATGTGTCTGGGTTTTGTGTGGGAGTGTCAATGTAGTATGTGTGAGTGAGTGTGTATACACTGAGTGTACAAAACATTAGGAACACCTTTCTAATATTGAGTTGCACCCCCTTTTGCCCTCAGAACAGCCTCAATTCGTCGGGGCATGGACTCTACAAGGTGTCAGAAGCGTTCCACAGGGACCCTCTGAATGGCACACATACACAATCCATGTTTCAATTGTTTCAAGCCTTAACAATCCTTCTTTAACCTGTCTCCCATTTAACCCCCCCTCCCTCCATTGATTGAAGTGGATTTAAGAAGTGACATCAATAAGCGATCATAGTTTCCACCTGGATTCACCTGGTCAGTCTATGTCATGGAAATGTTTTGTACACTCAGTGTATATTGTCTAGTGAGTGTGCTTAGTAGGGTCAGTGCAGATAGTCTGGGTAACCATTAATTGACTATTTAGCAGTATTATGGCTATTTAGCAGTCTTATGGCTTGGGGGTTGAATGTCTCAGAGTCTGTTGGACCGAGAGCCGATTCTCCTGTAACGTTTGCCGGACGGTAGCAGAGTGAACAATTTATGGCTTGGGTGGCTGCAATCTTTGGCAATTTTACAAGCCTTCCTCTGACACCATCTGATATAGAGGACCTGGATGGCAGGGAGCTCGGCCCCAGTGATGTACTGGGCTTTCCGCACCACTCTGTAGCGCTTTGCGGTCGAGGGCGGTGCTTTTGCCATACCAAGCGGTGATGCAGCCAATCAAGATGCTCTCGATGGTGCAGCTGTAGAACTTTTTGAAGATCTCAGGGCCCATGCCAAATCTTTTCAGCCTCCTTTGAAAAACAATTCCTGATGCTTTGTGTTAAAAAGACCCACAGAAGAGAGATACAAACATGGGACGCGTACAGTACAAGATCAGCAATATTCATAGAGACTATCAATCTATGATGGATCGGCCAGTTGACATGTAGTCAACAGTAATTATCTGCCACATACAGTCCAAAATGCCCAACGTGAAAAATCTGTGCCAGAAGCTGAGTTAACATTGAAACTGACTTCTCAATCAAAAAGTCACACTGTTTGTAGAAGAGTAAGTATACATCTTTCACCTCAACCCTAATCCCAACCTTTCATGGGCATCAAAATGTTACATGGGCTGAATGCATACAGTATACAGTACACTGAAGCATGCATGAGAGCACCAGCTGTTCCGGATGACTATGTGATCACGCTCTCCGTAGCCGATGTGAGTAAGACTTTTAAGCAGGTCAACATTCACAAGGCCGCAGGGCCAGACGGATTACCAGGACGTGTACTCCGAGCATGTGCTGACCAACTGGCAAGTGTCTTCACTGACATTTTCAACATGTCCCTGACTGAGTCTGTAATACCAACATGTTTCAAGCAGACCACCATAGTCCCCGTGCCCACGGACTCTAAGATAACCTGCCTAAATGACTACCGACTCGTAGCACTGACGTCTGTAGCCATGAAGTGCTTTGAAAGGCTGGTCATGGCTCACATCAACACCATTATCCCAGAAACCCTAGACCCACTCCAATTTGCATACCGCCCCAACAGATCCACAGATGATGCAATCTCTATTGCACTCCACACTGCCCTTTCCCACCTGGACAAGAGGAACACCTACGTGAGAATGCTATTCATTGACTACAGCTCAGCATTCAACACTATAGTGCCCTCAAAGCTCATCACTAAGCTAAGGATCCTGGGACTAAACACCTCCCTCTGCAACTGGATCCTGGACTTCCTGACGGGCCGCCCCCAGGTGGTAAGAGTAGGTAACAACACATCTGCCACACTGATCCTCAACACGGGGGCCTTCAGGGGTGCGTGCTCAGTCCCCTCCTGTACTCCCTGTTCACCCATGACTGCGTGGCCAGGCACGACTCCAACACCATCATTAAGTTTGCAGACGACACAACAGTGGTAGGCCTGATCACCGACAACGATGAGACAGCCTATAGGGAGGAGGTCAGAGACCTGGCCGTGTGGTGCCAGGATAACAACCTCTCCCTCAACGTGACCAAGACAAAGGAGATGATTGTGGACTACAGGGAAAAAAAGAGGACTGAGCACACACCCATTCTCATCGATGGGGCTGTAGTGGAACAGGTTGAGAGCTTCAAGTTCCTTGGTGTCCACATCACCAACGAACTATCATGGTCCAAACACACCAAGACAGTCGTGAAGAGGGCACGACAAAGCCTATTCCCCCTCAGGAGACTGAAAATATTTGACATGGGTCCTCAGATCCTCAAAAAATTCTACAGCTGCACCATCGAGAGCATCCTGACTGGTTGCATCACCGCCTGGTATGGCAACTGCTTGGCCTCCGACCGCAAGGCACTACAGAGGGTAGTGCGTACGGCCCAGTACATCACTGGGGCCAAGCTTCCTGCCATCCAGGACCTCTATACAAGGCGGTGTCAGAGGAAGGCCCTCAAAATTGTCAAAGACTCCAGCCACCCTAGTCATAGACTGTTCTCTCTGCTACCGCACGGCAAGCGGTACCGGAGTGCCAAGTCTAGGTCCAAAAGACTTCTCAACAGCTTCTACCCCCAAGCCATAAGACTCCTGAACAGCTAATCATGGCTACCCGGACTATTTGCACTGCCCCCCCACCCCATCTTTTTACGCTGCTGCTACTCTGTTAATTATTTATGCATAGTCACTTTAACTCTACCCACATGTACATATTACTTCAACTACCTCAACTAGCCGGTGCCCCCGCACATTGACTCTGCACCGGTACCCCCCTGTATATATAGCCTCCCTACTGTTCTTTTATTTTACTTCTGCTCTTTTTTTCTCAACACTTTTTTGTTGTTTTATTCTACTTTTTTATAAAAAATAAATGCACTGTTGGTTAAGGGCTATAAGTAAGCATTTCACTGTAATGTCTGCACCTGTTGTATTCGGCGCATGTGGCCAATAAAATTTGATTTGATTTAGCAGATGCTTTTATTCAAAGCGACTTAGTTACGCACGCATACCATTTTCATATGGGTGGACCAAGCGGGAATCAAACCCACAACCCTTGGCATTCCAAGCGACATGCTCTACTGACTAAGCCACACAGGATTTAGTAAATATCATTGAATGTAATCTTGAATGTCAAGATCACAATACAAGAATCACAGTTTACATTCTGCTAAGAATTCTGTTAACATTGATCTTTGATCCAAGGCCTGCTTTCTGTGTGGCTGATGGTCAGGTGTCAATTTCACAATCTGAGCCCTGAAAATGGATGAACAGTATTGGTAAAAGAAAACAGTAAACATTGTATTGATGTCTTTCACCCATGACTGTTCTGCTCTGCTGCCTTTACATTACCTGTGGCTTTTGGCTGGTGTATTGCCTCTCACCAGAACACTGGTTGGAATTCCGTTCACTTGCCCTATGATTTAATTTGCCTTTGTTGCCTCTGACAAGCCATCATTTACTCCCATCATCTTCCTCAGTTCTCGTCTCCCTTCAGACAGATACAAGCCCAGTTATATATATTGCTAATATCCACTGGGATCTGGGTGAATCAACAGAGCCTTGGACTTCTTTGCCAATTACCTTTAACCTTCACATCCTTCTCCCTATGACTTTACACAGGACTTTACTCAGGGTTTGGCTAATATAGCATGGAGAATATTGGCTCAAGCAATTAACCTTCCCACATATTAAATATCTGAGAGCATCGTCTCAAGTATCTGTAATTAATTCTGCAGTTAACTGTTTTACAGCTTTACCCTTTTACATGCTCCATTACCCACATTCATGATAACCATGTGCCGCACATATATTACATACCATATAGCAGGCAAAATTACATCCAAGCTTCTCATCATCAAATGGGCTGGGGCATATAATCTGTTTCCGTAAGTGGAGGATCTGTGCTTGGCTCTTGGAGGTCTATCTGAAACTGATTGAATCCTGGGCCCGCCTTAGTTTACTGTTACAGATGTAGGATCTTAATTTGATCACCCTGTTGCATCAGACCTTTCCTGCAATGCAGGAAATGTAAAACGTGTAGTGTATTTGAGGTTTAAACAGGCTTCTGAAGTTTGTCATTCCCTTATGAAAAATGTATCAAACCCTACAAAAATTTCAAAACATCCACACAATAATTCGCATTTCCTGTTGCTGCAGGATTATTTTCCTTCTGTAGCAAACTGTCTCCAATTAAGATCCTACATCTGTAATACTGATTTACAATGGTGCTGGAATCAATAAAATTATTTGTATCTGATGCTATATGTGGACAGGAGGACCAAGCAGCAGGTATAAATGGAGTGGTGGAGCAGAGCAGCTTCCCAGACAGCGATCTGAACTCCTCTCACCACTTCACACTGGTCGCTGTGAAAGGGATACCATCTGTGCAAGTTCCCACAGCAAATCTACAGCTCTATCACATGGCTTGCAGTAGTCCTGCCTGTGTTCAGCCCCAGTGTCCCTGCCCCCAGAGGCCTGACTACGTTAATTGTGCTGTTGTTTTATCTGCACAGTCCACACCCTAAGGCAACTCCATCTGTTGTACGACATTGAGGAGATACTGCAGTACAGCGAGGGGCATAGAACTCAGCCAGCCAAAACAACCAGAACCCTCTTCGCTCTCAACCCAAGGATTACATACTACCAGCTACATCACAAAACCATAGGAAATAGATGGACAGAGATGCATCAACTAGATTTAGACAGTGTCACTGAATATGCAGTTATTACCATATTTCATAAACCCATCCATTGTTTTTTTCTTAATGCTTATACCCAATGGTGACCATGTTTGGAATGGTATGTCCTACTCCTAGGAATAATCTTGGGATTTACACAGTAGATTAATACACTGTGCCATTGAGTGGACTGTGAAATGGAAATACAGGATTGTGTGCAAGGTCATACGATCTAATGTCATAAGGAAATATAGCATGTTTTAGTGCCAGTGAAATTTTTATGAAACCTGTTATTCCCAAGGACAATGCTTTATCAGGAGAAGCCACCCTGATTATGGCTTTATGAGATAGTCCATTTAAAGAGCCACTGAAGCATGTGAAACACTCGCAGGAAACAACACCCACAATCATTAAATCTACCTCTTTACAATCATTAAGGTAATTCATAGTGTATTACTATAATTTCTGTGCTCATCAATGTGCAGAATAAAAGTGCAACACACAGATACACAATTTCTTCTGTTTCGAATAGAATCCACATTCGACAGGCAGACAATGTCAGGCAACCTCCCCTTATAATTTTGACGGACATGCTGCATTGATGGGGAAATATATTTGAAACACATGACATGTTAACAGAATCATTTCACGGTTCAGTGTGCTCACACTTTGATTTATCCTGGAGCCGCCCAGCCAAAGGTCCCAATTGAAAAGATTTATGGGCCAGGGCCAAGTATCTATTTTGATTTTGAAAAAGAAACCCCAGTCTCAACAACGGTAGATTGCTGCACGAGTATAACTCTATTCGTATTCCAAATCACTCATAAAGTCAAACGATTTCAGAAAAAGGTGATATAGAAAAAGGGATGAATGATAAAAAAAAAGAGAAATGCCCTTCCTTTGTTTATCATGACCTGTAGTAAATGGTATCTAAGGGACATTAACATCCTTAACACAAAATACAAAACCTGTTCTGGGACTGTGTTAATAGCTTCATCTCTTTTAGGTGTTCATCTTTCTATCAAAACAGGCCAATCCCCAATTCGGTACTATACAGAATTTAGGAGCTGACCATTTGTTCATCCCACTGAAATGGTTCCATCCTATCAACTCAGATGACTGAATGCATGCCTCATCCCCGACCCGGCAGAGTGTTATTCCAGGCTCTGTGATTTGGGAGCGTTCGTTTGACCAGGACAGCTTCCTCTGATCCTTTAATTGTTGTGACCTGTTTTACATTCACTTGAGTTTGGTGTGATAAACCGCTGCTGTGGCTACCATAATCCTGCGACACGACGCATGCTAGTTTCTCATCAGGTTTGGTGGGTTGGAGATAACATTGTGACGTGTGGCTGGTGACATCCTAATCTCAATGTGAATGGCGCTAATCACCAATGAAAATTGCAATCAAAAGGGCACGTCCTCACCAAACTGGGAGATAATTGTGCGACTGTGCCGATAGCAAAAGGTCAATCACTTGTACCATCAAAGCTTTCAAGTAATTATTAATTAGAAATTGTGTTTACATTAGAGATTTTTTGGATTAAATAACAGTTAAGGGTAAGGCCAAATATTGTTCCATTGTCTCCTGAGTGGCGCAGTGGTCTAAGGCACTGCATCGCAGTGCTAACTGTGCCACTAGAGATCCTGGTTCGAATCCAGGCTCTGTCGCAGCCGGCCGCGACCGGGAGACTCATGGGCGGCGCACAATTGGCCCAGCGTCGTCCAGGGTAGGGGAGGGAATGGCCGGCAGGGATGTAGCTCAGTTGATAGAGCATGGCGTTTGCAACGCCAGGGTTGTGGGTTTGATTCCCACGGGGGGCCAGTATAAAAAAATATATATATGTATTCACTAACTGTAAGTCGCTCTGGATAAGAGCGTCTGCTAAATGACTAAAATGTAAAATGTTGATAAAGTTTATCATTCTACAATTTTCTATTTAATTTACAATCTAGCCTTTTAGCTTGGAAACACGCATTGTAGCACGCTATTTATTTTCCTGATTTAATGTATTTCTACCAGGTCCATCCTGCATTTCATGACCACAAAATAACATTAAGAATCTTTACAATTTCTTGACATATTAGCCATTTCATTATTTTCAGAGAAAGGGCTCTGCGATGATCCACTCCTAAATTCAGTTTGCCATTGTCCTCCAGCCAAAAATCTAAAGCTTTTTATGAAAGTGTACGCCGCTGTGTGTCTGATCTGTCCCTGCCAGCTGTGTACAGAGGGAGCCCTCTAGTGCCTTACCATGGGATCTTGAAGAGGGCTTTGACGGGGTGCATCTCAGACAACGGGGGTCTCCATCAGCCAGCTCTATGGCTGTGATGCCCAGCGACCACACGTCACAGCGGGCGTCATACGTGGAATCATACTGCTGCTCACAGGCGATGACCTGGGATGACACAGGCAGGACAAGCATGACACAAGCAGGTGGACACTTCTCATGCAAGTTGCTGTTTCTTGCTGTAGATGATGATATGAAGATAATATATTAGCAACAGTGAGGTAGTGACTTCGTATGGGTACCTAAAGGCTTTCATTGTTTCTGAAGCTGAAATAAGATGAAATAACAATGCAGAAAATCAACTCATTTTAAAATTGTCTGTGTTTAAAATACACATTGTAATGTTGATTTAAAAAGGTTAGTTAAATTCATTAATCAGGTGAGTACATACTCACTTGTTTATCTCTCTCTACAGTCCATATAGCACATCTAATGCAACTCATTGGTGTCATCATGTAGGATATTTCTGTGCTAAAATGTATTCGGTGTTCTCATGTAATTGCAAGTAAAGGAGTTTAGTGGCGCATGTAAAAAAAAAGCTAACCTCAGGTGCCATCCAAAAGGGAGTGCCAATGGATGTGTTTCTTTGCAAACGTGCACTCGTCAGCTAAGCAGAGACACCTGAATAGAATTTAGGCTATTTAATATAAAACACAACATCCTCAGGTCATCCGTTTTTGGGGCAAAATCAAGATTTTATATATTATATCACATGACCTGTTATAATTACATTCACAGTTGTTTAATGTGATGTATATTTGTGTGCATATTACATGAATGTGAATTACATAAACAGAGGGAAAGTGTGTGAATAAATCAATAGCAATATGGCATATCATTTGGTGTGACAACCTGCCATACCACCATAATAATTTCTAATTAAGTGGGACAGATTTTTATCAGCAGGATTCCACTTCATTCTCAGCACACAGAGGACATAAACATGCCCGGGGCAACTCAAAGTCATTTGCCAGAACAGCTTTCTTTTCATATGCAAAGGATCAAATAATGCAATTTAAATTGGCAATAATAGCCTTAGGTTAAGCTATGGTCCATGAAATACAAAGATGTTACATAGGGTCAGTAACAAAGACATGGAACGAGGACTGCATCACAGCATTGATGCCCATATGTTTGTATTTATCTGATAGTCTTTACCAATAATAACGTGGACAAATAAAAAAAATGAATTAACCGTCAACTATCAATGATGAGTCATCTGTTAAAGGCCCAATGCAGTCAAAAACGTGATTTTCCTGTGTTTTATATACACTCACCGGTTTATTAGGTACACCACCCCGTTCACGAAAATGGATCACTCCTACAGAGTCACGTGGCCGTGGCTTGCTATATAAAGCAGGCAGACAGGGATCGAGGCATTCAGTTACTGTTAGATTACACGTTCTAATGGGCAAAACGAGTGACCTAAGCGACTTTGAGAGTGATATTATCGTCGGTGCCAGGCACGATGGATCCAGTATCTCGTGATCCCATTGCGTCAGAATGGACCAACATCCCTGTGGAACATTTCCGACACGTTGTAGAATGCCCCAAATAATTCAGGCTGTTCTGGAGGTAAAAGGGGGTCTGACGGTACCAGATGGATGTACCTATTAAACTGGCCGGTGAGTGTATATTTCCACACTATGAGGTTGGAATAATACTGTGAAATTGTGAAAATTATGATAATGTCCTTTCAGTGTAAGAGCTGTTTGAAAAGACTGCCAGAATTTTCAGCCTGTTTTGGTTGGATGGAGTGGTAAATTAGTTAATAAACCAAGAGAGTTTCAAACCTCTCTGCTAGTTTTCAGTTTTCCCCTTCCCACTCTGACCACTCCCAAACATTCCTAGCAAAAGTCTTACTTGAGAAATTGTTCTTTGCTAAGAAGATATTTTTGTTCATTTTTGACCATTTTAATTGAAAACAATCCCAGAAATGATTTGATATTGAGATTTTAAAAAAGTCTGCATTGGACCTTTAAATGAAGGCCCAGACAGAAGTAACAGAGCTCACAAACAACTTCCCAGAGCCTCCCTTTAAAATGCATGTATCTCTTATTCAAACCATCAATTGGCCAAAGTGCCCCCACAACAGGAAAACAAAGCCATTACCAAAGTCAACAAGCTTGACTCCTCCCTCGGTAGTCAGAAGGATGTTGTTTCCTTCGACGTCACAATTAATAATCTGGTTGTTGTGTAAATGCTGGAGACCCTGGCAGGCGGGAGGAGGAAAGCAAATGGGGGGTTTAATAAGCATCAGTAAAGCCATTATTAACTGTTTGTGATTAGTACCATTTGAATGTGTTTCAAACAAAGCTGTCTACTGCCATGCATATTATTCCCACACCCTGCCCCCTCAATCCTCTGCCCACTGTATGTGGATGCCACACCCTTCTGTCATTAGGCATTTTACAGTTGGCCATCTCACCAAGAGGGCGGCGTATAAAATGTATGCGATAATGGTCTCCAGCAGTTGCTGGCCTCGCATGAGCAGTTCTTTGATGATATCTGTGACTGAGCCCCCGTTGCACAGCTGTGTGTGTGTGTGAGACAGAGCGAGATAAACAACAGTGGCTCCTCCAATACTCGCCACTCTAAAATTATGATTAATTACCAGAGCCATCCCTCCCACACATACAACTACACTGGAGTCACAACTCCTTCTTGCAAAGCTTTTAAACTTGAGATTTTTCCCAATGTAGGAGGGTGACCTCCTCTCAGCTCTGCGATGGATTTCACTCCAATCATTTAAAGTAAATCTACTGTTTGTGATCCTTCTAGTGCTCAAAGAGACAACAACAAAGATGGGCCATAGTCTACTGTAAGACTGTGTTGATCATATTGGTGGAAATGTAACACAGGAGATAAAGTGCAGCTACCTATACTGGGCACAATCAGACACTGTCATGTTTGACAAGCACACACCACTGGGTTATATTGCCTCCAATGACAAAGTCCTACTGTATGAGCCCTTAAATGACTAATTGCATGTAGTGCGGTATTGTACAGTATACAATATTTGACTGGACTGTAAAGCTGGGCAAAGTCCTACTTTATAAGCGAGACAGAAAGACCCAGGGGATCTCACCTCTAGAACAAACCAGAGCTGTCCCTGGTTGGACAGGGTCCTCAGGATGTTGTACTCAGCCTCAATCTCCTCATCAACATCCTTTGTCAAGGAGGACACATTAACATCAGTCACACAACATTTTGACTGAACACCAACACACAAGTCACAAGAAGGCAAAACAAACTGCAGAGAAACTATTTACATTTCTAAAAAAGGATGTTGAAATGAAATTTAAGGGAACTAAAACACCTTCAATCAGAGCCCAGAACCATTAAACACAGGGAAACTAACTCTTGGTTAGAAGTACCAATGAAGCTTCTTCTATATCAGTTTAAATATCAGTGGAAGTGAAGAGAAAGCGTCACAGAGGCAGAATTCCTCTTCCTGGATGTGTGAACGATACTGTCAGCAGTCTAATCAAGGAGAGGGATGAGCAGGGAAGCAGCTACATCTTCATACCCGGCCGGGGAGCTGCAGCAGGGGGCTAGCAAGAGCCGCAGGAGGGATTGAAACACTGACACAATCACAAGCAAGCACTCAGCTTGAGTCTCACAAACACTACATGGCTCCACTGCATGGCCCCCAGCCTCAGCACGACAGACAGGTCTGCCAGCTAGCTGCACATCACTAAGGTAGTGGCATACATAAAGGGGGAGGGAGATGGTAAGGACGACTGTGGGAAGTGGATGTAGAAATGGATGAAAAGGAGACCGGTGGGGAATTTACTTGGGAACAGTAAACACAGGGACAAGTACAGGGGGAGGCAGGTACAGGGAAATAAGCAAAGGAACTTACTCTGTTTGTATGCTTGGTATACTGAAAGAAGCCAAACAATAGTCAAGAAAAACAGAGATTATTTCCTTTATTAATTTGTTTGTTTAGTCAGGGTTGACATTTCTGGCGAAAACGAGGAAGAGGCCCTAAACTTGCTAAAGTGGCATATCGATTGATTGTGGCACTTTTGCATTTAACTTACATTGATTGGGTCCAGGACTTAACTGCTGCCTGACTCCCATCTTTCCTGTTGTTCACTCTAGACTTTTCCATAGTTTCCTTTACCAATGGTCTCTGCAGTATCCCAGTCACCCGATGGATCCACCAGGCTCCCCAGACGGATCATACTGGCCTTGTAAGGGTACAGTCCATACAACGACCTCCTACATAGAATTATAGAGATCCAAGAGAAATGCTTCATTCACATACACACATGTTGGAACTAAATTAAATGTGTATCCCTGCCAACACTTTCTCCTCTCTATGGGAAGCTTTGCTAATCAAGGAAAGATAGCAGGCAATGTGTCAGTATAGCTTAGCTTCAAAACATTTTGCATATGGCTTTGACCACACTGATCTACATGCAATGCTTCACCAAAACACACGTTCTCACTACCGATATATCAACACTAAAGATATTAACAGCTTGCTATATATTATGTTATACAGTAGACAACTAAACCACTGATTGAGCTCAATGACACATCTATTTGGCCAAGGGACGCACTTAACAGGTTTAAAGCTGCCGAAGAGAAAGCAAAATTCAAACCAAACGATGGTACTTACATTGGGAGTGTTATTTTCTGCTGACTCATTTAGCCTGGACAGTGCACACAAACGACTAAAGTGTCTAACAGTAAAACAAGACCCATACAGATTACGCTTGCTTATCCCCGAGAGGACATGTAACAAGTAGCATTGCACTGGGACCCTGAATTAGCACGCACCACAGGGACCCTGTCGATGTCCAGGGACACTCCACTAAGAACACTTAAATCTCTTCAGCATCAATTGGATTGGCCTGAGATTACCTTGACTGGTGCTTTTCTCTACCCCACCCCCAGGCTCCACACAAATCAAACTGAAAGAGCTTACTAAAATATAATTTTCTATCTGACTTTGGTGTCTTTATTCCATGACAGGTGGGATATTAAGTCATATTAAGTAATCGCATAATGAGGGGCGATTTCCTGGACACAGATTCAGCCTAATCCTGGACTCAAGAGCATTTTCAATGGTGATGCTCCATTGAGAATGCTTTTTAGTCCAGGAATAGGCTTAATCTGTGTCCTGGAAACCGCCCCATAATATCATAAATTAAGGATAAGTCACTATTATCAAAGCAGAAGGGTTAGGCCTGTAATAAATCAGTCTGAGGTGTATAAAGTGAGGCCATAAACAACATGACAGACATGATGTTTCAAAGGTGCAAAGCAAGAGGTGCCAAAACATACACCTGAGTGAGTAGTAGTGCGATGTGATGGATCAGAAAAAACATTTACATATGTATGTACTCCATATTCCCTGAATGATGGATATTCTCAATGAGAGGAGTTCAATTCTCACATCTCTTCAGTTTGTCACATAAGTGCAATGTATCACAGAGGTTGACTGACCCTGTGGGAGATGGGGGAGTGTTTATTTTGAGCACCGGTTGACGTGAAAAACGTCAACGATATTTGGACCACCAGGGCTCTCTCTGTCACTGCACCAGCTTGGATAGATTTATGAATTGGCGTAGAAGCAGGGTGAGTGATGGCTTGACACTAGATGGATATAACTGATCTGAAACATGCAGCGCAAAGTGGTGACTGATGTCCTTCAATGTGTCCTTCCTCAAAGAAAGCAAACATAACGTGGACAAGGGGGAGAGAATAGACTTCTTTGAAAGTCTGCATGTGTAACACTAGGCGAGACCACTCAATCATTTTCCTCCCTGTCTGACTTCAGATAAAAGACAACGCTATCATCATTGATCAGCCGGAAATTAATCTAACAGCTCAGTCCCGTTCAAATATAGTAAATCACACATGCCTCGTGTATCAACAAGGTGAAAAAGCTTTTTTGGAGCCATTGATTACTCTCAACGAATGGGACATATTTGTTTCTAAGCATCTGTGAGTCTACTCAGCACATTGCATACATTGTGGTTCTCCTGTTGCCCAGACATCTGTGTCAGGCTATTGTAACAACAGTAGGCTCATATTGCTAGAGAGCAGCTGTGTGGTCAAGGTGGCTGGCAGCATCAGACACCAACTCTCCAATATCAACTTTCTCCTGGTGTTCAAGCCGCCGATCTAAATTAGTGGGATATTGCCAGTCCAGCTGGTATTATTCTCAGGAAAATACTCAATTGATGGCTAAAATGTATATATATATTTTTTTGTAAAAGGTCAAAGTTTAAAAGCTATATCAGAACATAACTAAAGACACATGTAACACTATGAATGAAACTAAATACTATGTTATGTAACCATTTACACCGCTCTAATGTCTCCTCTTGAATTTCAAACATCACACTGACAGTAAGCACTGGTAACAAAACAACAATGCTAAGACAAATACTAAAAAGAAGACCTGTCAATATTACATCATCCATACACAGTCCAAAAACCCATATCTCCTTTATCCTCAAATATTACATAAAATATATACTGTATTACTCTAAATCTAAAACTGAACTCTCAAAAATATTTTCAATAAAAGCTTAAATAGCCTATCGTGAATTGAAAAATCATGCATGCCTTGCTTGTAACAGTTGATTCCCTATCACATTCTGCTAAGTGTGTCTCTGTGTCTATCCTAGCAACATGTCCCTGACCAAATCATGCTAATCAGCCGTGATCAATTATTCATCCAGTAGTAATCAGCAATGCGATCTAGTTCTAAATATTCAGGTGCCAGATGTATCCAGTCATAATAGAGGCAGATCAAATCAAATTTTATTTTATTGGTCAAATACCCATATTTAGCAGATGTTATTATGGGTGTAGCGAAATGCTTGTGTTCCTAGCTCCAACAGTGCAGTAGTATCTAACAATTCACAACAATACACAAAAATCTAAAAGTAAAATAATGGAATTAAGAATAACACAAAAAATGTTCTGGGCTAATACTGTAAGAATTAACACGTAGCCAGGCTCTAAAATAGAACTTGGTTCTATTTGTGATGCTCGATGCGCTGCAAGTCCCGCCTCTCCCATCTCCTCATTGGTTTTTAGGAGCATATACCCACATGGGTGATCGAAAGATGAACGAAGGTCCACACTCCAGGTGGTAATGCACCTTAAAGTTGGTTGCCAACCGCCATATAAAATCCAAAGAAGAAGAAGAAGCCTGAAGGAGGAGAGAACTAGAAACTCACTCGGTTTACCCTTTTATCTGTGGATTAATTGTCGGAGTAGAGGACCTTGTGTATTTCAGGTAAAATAACAACCCAATGTTTATTTCCCAGGACAAATTAGCTAGCAACAGCAAGCTAGCTAGCTAAATTGCCATACATGTTTAATGGTTTTCGACCTGTCCCTAAGTTAATATAGTTGGTTCAGAGTTCGTTTTGATATTTCAACTTGCGTGTCCTGATTTCGTCTGGTGTGGGTGGACAAAATCAACATACTGGCGATGTGCGGTCTGGTCAGTATGTAAGCGTTTTTTCAGTGTAAAATGTTTTATTATAATAATTGGGGATGGAAAAACGCTTTCAGTGTAAACTTAAATGACTAAAACCAGATAAATGATGTGGCCTCGTGACTAGCTCTTAGGAAACTTTGCGATATTTTGTTTTTTTATGTATAATTTTTTACGTTATTAGCTCGGGAAATATTTTGTGTCATTACATACAGCCGGGAAGAACTATTGGATATCAGAGCGGCGGTAACTCACCAGAACTACCAGCATTACGACCAGGAATACGACTTCCCCAAAGCAGATCCTTTGTTCGCTCTCCCCAGAGCAATTGAACTGATTCCAGAGGACGACCCAAAACATCGCCGGCGGAGGAGAGGCACTCGAGGTGGCCTGCTGGTTCGACTTAGGAGGCGCGCACACCACCCACCGCTTCCGAGTATATTACTCGCTAATGTTCAGTCTTTGGATAACAAAGTTGATGAGCTCAGGGCAAGGATTTCTTTCCAGAGAGACATCAGGGCCTGTAACATACTTTGTTTCACGGAAACATGGCTCTCTCGGGATACTCTGTTGGAATCGGTCCAGCCAGAGGGATTCTCAGTTCATCGCGCAGATAGGAATAAATATCTCTACGGGAAGCAGAAGGGCGGAGGTGTGTGTTTCATGATTAACGACTTATGGTGTAATTGTAGTAACATACAGGAACTCAATTCTAGGTTCACCCGACCTAGAATACCTCACAATCAAATGCCGACCATATTATCTCCCAAGATAATTTTCCTCCGTTATAGCCACGGCTGTTTATATCCCCCCTCAAGCCGATTGTCACGATCGTTGAACGGAGTAGACCAAGGCGCAGCGTGATGAGCGAACATACTTTATTATCAAAAGTGATAACACGAACAAAACAATAAACGATAACGTGACGTCCTAGGTTAAACACAACCAACACGGAACAAACCAAAAGGAACAAGATCCCACAACTACTGTGGGAAAACAGCCTGTTTAAATGTGGTTCCCAATCAGAGACAACCAGCAACAGCTGACACTCATTGCCTCTGATTGAGAACCACACTGGCCAACATAGAAATGAAACAACTAGAACTACAACACAGAACATAAACACATAGAATCTACACACCCTGGCTCAACATATAGAGTCCCCAGAGCCAGGGTGTGACAGTACCCCCCCCCCCAAAGGCGCGGACTGCGACCGCGCCTCAACATAAACCAAACAGGGGAGGGCTGGGTGGGCATTCCTCCACGATGCGCACCCCTGGCTTGGTGCGTGGAGCAGGAACGGGCCGGACCGGGCTGACGATGCGCACCCCTGGCTTGGCGCGTGGAGCAGCAACGGGCCGGACCGGGCTGACGATGCGCACCCCTGGCTTGGTGCGTGGAGCAGGAACGGGCCTTACCGGGCTGACGACTCGCACCCCTGGCTTGGTGCGTGGAGCAGGAACGGGCCTTACCGGGCTGACGACTCGCACCCCTGGCTTGGTGCGAGTGGCAGGAACAGGCCGGGCCGGGCTGGCGACGCGCACCGTAGGCTTGGTGCGAGGGGCAGGAACAGGCCGGGCCGGGCTGGCGACGCACACCGTAGGCTTGGTGCGAGGGGCAGGAACAGGCCGGGCCGGGCTGGCGACGCACACTGTAGGCTTGGTGCGAGTGGCAGGAACAGGCCGGGCCGGGCTGGCGACGCGCACCGTTAGCTTGGTGCGAGGGGCAGGAACAGGCCGGGCCGGGCTGGCGACGCACACCGTAGGCTTGGTGCGAGTGGCAGGAACAGGCCGGGCCGGGCTGGCGACGCGCACCGTTAGCTTGGTGCGTGGAGCAGGAACAGGCCGGGCCGGGCTGGCGACGCGCACCGTTAGCTTGGTGCGTGGAGCAGGAACAGGCCGGGCCGGGCTGGCGACGCACACCTTAGGCTTAGTGCGAGGAGCAGGAACAGGCCGGGCCGGGCTGGCGACGCGCACCGTTAGCTTGGTGCGGGGAGCAGGAACAGGCCGGGCCGGGCTGGCGACGCGCACCATAGGCTTGGTGCGGGGAGCAGGAACAGGCCGGACTGGGTTGGCGACGCGCACCACAGGCTCGGTGCGAGGGACAGGAACAGGCCGGACCGTACTGGGGACACACACCACTGGCCCTACGCGGGGATCAGGAACGGGCCGGACCGGACTGGTAACACACCCCAGTACCTCTCGCCGTGCCTCTACACTTTCCTTCCCCTTTGTGACCAGCGGCCCCCGTAACCTGGCGGCCTCCTCTGCCAACCCGCTGGACCGCTCTATTGCGGCCTCCTGCTGCCCCGTCGTCCACGGCGTGAGCCCCCCCCCTAAAAATGTTCTGGGTGTCTCTCCTCCCCGTGGACCAGGCCTCCCTATCTCTCGCCAGACTCTCACCCCACTGCTCCAAAGTCCAACCTCTCTGCTCT
The DNA here is from genome assembly GCF_964263955.1 of Coregonus lavaretus. Taxonomy (NCBI): domain Eukaryota; kingdom Metazoa; phylum Chordata; class Actinopteri; order Salmoniformes; family Salmonidae; genus Coregonus; species Coregonus lavaretus. The sequence goes on along the minus strand of NC_139992.1, from coordinate 67,616,601 downwards.
TCACTTGGCTTGGCCCAGTCGAGACTCTTCCTCCACTGCTCCCAAGTCCACCCTCTCTGCTCTTCACTTGGCTTGGCCCAGTCGAGACTCTTCCTCCACTGCTCCCAAGTCCAACCTCTCTGCTCTTCACTTGGCTTGACCCAGTCGAGGTTGCAACGGAGATCCGCTAGAGATTCCCCTGGCGATGGCTCCTGGACACGCTGCTTGGTCCAGTTTTGGTGGGATCTTCTGTCACGATCGTCGTATACAGAGGACCAAGGCGCAGCGTGATGAGCGAACATACTTTATTATCAAAAGTGATAACACGAACAAAACAATAAACGATAACGTGACGTCCTAGGTTAAACACAACCAACACGGAACAAACCAAAAGGAACAAGATCCCACAACTACTGTGGGAAAACAGCCTGTTTAAATGTGGTTCCCAATCAGAGACAACCAGCAACAGCTGACACTCGTTGCCTCTGATTGAGAACCACACTGGCCAACATAGAAATGAAACAACTAGAACTACAACACAGAACATAAACACATAGAATCTACACACCCTGGCTCAACATATAGAGTCCCCAGAGCCAGGGTGTGACACCGATACCACGACGGCCCTCAAAGAACACTGGACTTTATGCAAACTGGAAACCACATATCCTGAGACTGCATTTATTGTAGCTGGGGATTTTAACAAAGCAAATTTGAGGACTAGGCTGCCGAAGTTCTATCAACATGTCGACTGTTGTACTCGCACTGCTTAAAATAAAGTGGTGATCCTAACTGACCTAAAACAGGGAATTTTTACTAGGATTAAATGTCAGGAATTGTGAAAAACTGAGTTTAAATGTATTTGGCTAAGGTGTATGTAAACTTCCGACTATTCTACTGTAGTCCATGCCACTCTGACATCGCTAGTCCATATATGTATATATTCTTAATTCATTCCTTACTTAGATTTGTGTGTATTGGGTATATGTTGTGAAATTGTTAGATATTACTTGTTAGATATTACTGCACTGTCGGAGCTAGAAGCGCAAGCATTTCGCTACACCCGCAATAACATCTGCTAAACACGTGTATGTGACCAATAACATTTGATTTGATTTGATTTGAAAAGATAACGGACCTATATTTTTAAAATAATATAATCTTTGAGAACTAACAATCGCCAGAATAAAAGCTAGACAGTCAGGGAGAATAGAAAAAACCCAAAACGATTAATTTAGCAGTATAGATTTTGTTATTATGTTTGAGCTGAAGAACACAGCATAACGATGGCAAAATGCATAGATTTGCAGAAAATGTGCTTTAAAACTGCACAATTTTCTCTAAGCTCCAAACCAGAATATGTAGAATCGAAGGACATTTGCTTTAAAACTGCTAAAATTAATCTCAGCTCCATGGAGAAATTTGTAGAATTGCAGGAAATTGGCTTAAAAATACCTTGATGGAGGCCTCTAAAATGTTCTCTAAAATTAAGCTGTGCCAATGGGCTGACCGCGCCCACTGCCACGCCCCCTGCCACACCCACCACCTAAGCCCCTTTTTGATCCAGAAAGAAGCCTGACATTGCAGTGTGCTGCAATGTATTGTACTCATTTGCTGAATGGTTAGCAGCAAAACCAAGACATTATTTCACATGAGCAACGAACACCAGCAGTCATGTTTCTATAGAGTACAAAGCCCAGAGGGGAACACACAGAGGTGAAAGACGATCACACAGACTGAACACAAAAGATAACCTCTGCCTCGCTTCTACAACAGCTTCCGTTTCATACAGATAACTGTCAGTACATCATGAATAGATCAGATTTTAAATTGAACTGACGTTATTGAATCTACTCCATGCAAACAATTAATCCATCAACACAAAATGTAAACTGTTTTCATATAAGCCCAAATTCAAGAGATGTATATATTCCCTACACCCAAGTATTTTGTACAACATGTGTAATAACCACAAAATACTGTATATCCTAACAACACAGCAATGAGAGAGAAAATGTTCCAACCATTCTCCCATATGGATGGCTATGAGACAAACCAATGGCTGGGACTGGGAGACAGTGAAAGAGTGCTCTCTCAGAAAAGGACACGAAAGCTGCCTGTTGGCAAGGCTCTGGTTACTCATTGTCTACAACACTGTATCAACAACATGTGAAAAAAAGAGATGTCATACAGAATGCAATGCTCTTAATGTATGCAAACAATGCAGTTGGATGCCCCAGCCAACATAATAATGTACACTGAGTGTACAAAACATTAGGAACACTTTTCTAATATTGAGTTGCACACCTTTAGCCCTCAGACCAGCCTGAATTCGTCGGGGCATGGACTCTACAAGGTGTCGAAAGCTTACCCATGTTGACTCCAATGCTTCCCACAGTTGTGTCAAGTTGGCTGGATGTTCTTTGGGTGGTGGACCATTCTTAATACACACAGGAAACTGTTGAGCGTGAAAAACCCAGCAACGTTGCAGTTCTTGACATACTCAAACCTGTGCACCTGGCACCTACTACCATACCCCGTTCAAAGACACTTAAATATTTTGTTTTTCCCATTCACCCTTTGAATGGCACACATACACAATCCATGTCTCAATTGTCTCAAGGCTTATAAATCCTTCTTTAACCTGTCTCCTTCCGTTCATCTACACTGATTGAAGTGGATTTAACAAGTGACATCAATAAGGGATAACAGCTTTCACCGGGATTCACCTGGTCAGTCTATGTCATGGAAAGAGCAGGTGTTCCTAATGTTTTGTACACAAACCGGAACATTTATTATAAATGTATAACATAGGTATGTGCGCTCAGCCTCATTGATGGATAAAGCCAAAAGCATTTGCCAGGAGTTTACAGCAATGCACTCAGTATTGGAGCCAGTAAATGTCACAATATGACATACAACATATTTTCCCCTAGCTCTCCAATGTGTTTAATCAGGTACAGGTACTGCATAGGTATATTTTGCATGATTCACCAAAGCATTATGATTCTTCATAGGTGCAGCCAGAGAGTGTGTGTGTACATGGTGGCAGTTACAGGTCTCTCTCTCTCTCTCTCTCTCTCTCTCTCTCTCTCTCTCTCTCTCTCTCTCTCTCTGCATGCTGGGAGTGTTTGGTGCGTGCTGGGAATTGTTTGAGTGCTAAGTGCGAGTGTTGTGTAGAGTTAGATATCCTGGGTTTTCCTTTTCTTGGTGATATCCTTTTTTCTTCTATGCATGATTAAGGTTATTATTTATATTTTCTTGTTGTGGTAGAATTAAGTATATTGTTTTTCGTGTCGAAATTACCCTGATTTTGGTGGGGATGGCGGGCCGAATCGGGACGCCGTCCCTGTCACTTCGGCACGGCTTTAGGTGTGTTACTGAAGCTACTGTCACGGTGGAAGAGGTTCTGGTCGCCGTTGGAGAGAAGGTAGGATATGAGAATGTTGCTTATGCGTCACGGATGAATAAAGCGGTGGTGGTATTTCTTAAAGAAGAGCGCCTTGTTGATCGTATGGTTGAGCATGGCATACTTCTTAAAGGAATGTTTATTCAAGTTACGCCGCTTTTTTCTCCGTCAACAAGGGTAACGATTTCAAATGTACCGCCGTTCATTCCAAATGAGCTATTGGAGCGCGAGTTATTGCGCTTTGGGAAGTTTGCAAGTTCAATTAAGGTTGTCCCATTGGGTTGCAAACACCCGGCGTTGAAACAGGTAATGTCGTTTCGGCGACATGTGTTTATGTTTTTGGACTCACCGGAGCAGACTTTGGAGTTATCGTTTAAAGTCAAGTATGACAATAGACTGTATATGGCTTATGCTAGTACGGGTAGTCAACGGTATTTTGAGTGTGGGGATGTTGGTCATAAGCGACATGCTTGCCCGAAAAGGGAGAAGGCAGAGGGAGGGGCGCAGGTGGTCCTCGTAACGCCTGGGCCCACTGATGTTGGAAGAGGTGGGCTGACAGTGGTAGAGCAGCCACACGCATCTGTTGCTGAGGAACAAGTTGTCCGTGTTGAGGGCACAGAGGTGCAACTTGTACCAGAGGGAAATGTTATGCAGCAGAAAAAAATTGTTGTAGAAGGTAAGGATGGATCTGAAGGGCCATTTCCTCAGACTGGTGAGGAGGTGCCCAGTACGAGTGCTGTGGTACAGGAGGGGGTACATGTGGAGCTAATCTCCCAGGTAGTGGAGGAGATGCCCACTACAAGTAATGGGTTACAGGAGAGGGTTCATGTGGAGCTAATCTCCCAGGTAGTGGAGGAGATGCCCACTACAAGTAATGGGTTACAGGAGAGGGTTCATGTGGAGCTAATCTCCCAGGTAGTGGAGGAGATGCCCACTATGAGTGCTGGGGTACAGGGGGGGCTAGTCTCCCAGGTAGTGGAGGAGATGCCCACTATGAGTGCTGGGGTACAGGGGGGGCTAGTCTCCCAGGTAGTGGAGGAGATGCCCACTACGAGTAATGGGGTTCAGGTGGGGCTAGTCTCCCAGGTAGTGGAGGAGATGCCCATTACGAGTAATGGGGTTCAGGTGGGGCTAGTCTCCCAGGTAGTGGAGGAGATGCCCACTACGAGTAATGGGGTTCAGGTGGGGCTAGTCTCCCAGGTAGTGGGAGGGATGTGGTAGAGGGGAGTCAGTGGTCTGTGGCCTCAGTTGAGGAGGATCAGGAGAAGGATATGGATATCTCTCTTGATACGATATCAGCTGGTGAGGACTCAATTTACGATCTAGAGGAGGTAAATGGGTTTCTGGATCAGACTTTTGGGAAATCTGTCAAATTGGCAGATTATTTTGATGTTGATAAGTTTGTGAGGTCAGCTGTGATGTTACAGAAGACGGTGGGGTTAGACCAGTTGAGTGAGAAGAAGCGGTTTCGCTTGAGGAAATTTGTTACTGCTGTTGCAGCAGCAAAAGGTGGTGGGAAACGTGGTCAGGTTAAGAGAAAATTTAAATAATGATGATGATTATGCCTCATAGGGTGTTCTATTCTCTTTGTCTGGTTTCTCTGTGGTATCTTCTGCTTTTCCTTTTTATTTTCTATATGGAGGTACTAAGGGTAGGTTCTCTCAATAATAATGGAGGAAGGGACAGGAATAAGAGGGCTTGGGTATTAGAAGTAATAAAACAGAAAAGGCTTAATGTAGTTTTCCTACAGGAGACACATAGTGATGAGGAAAATGAGGTTGACTGGGGTATGTGGTGGGAGGGACAGCATATACTCAGTCATGGTACTAATTTCAGTGCTGGGGTGGCAATCTTGTTTTCTTCAGGCTTAGGGGTGACTGTGGTATCTACAACAGAGATTGTCAAGGGTCGGGTTTTATTGGTCAAGGTGGATGTTATGTTTTTTTTGTTGTTTTTTTGGAATGTTTATGCTCCTAATGAGGGTACAAAGCGTATTGTTGATTTTGATAAAATAAAGGAAACCTTAAGACAGTGTGACCAAGAGGGGTGTATGGTTTTAGGGGGGGACTGGAACTGTACAGTGGATTTTACTGTTGATCGCACCGCTGAAGAACCTCACCTGCGGTCAGCAATTTGTCTGTCTGGTCTATTAACTGAGTTTGAGCTTTCTGATGTGTGGAGAGTAAAGAATGCAAAAGTTAGGCAGTACACATGGCTAAAAGTTAATGAAGGTCATGTCAGTGCAGCAAGGTTAGACAGGTTGTATGTATCTGAGCAATACTGTAGTAGGGTTGGAAGGTGTGACATTACTCCTGTGGGTTTCTCTGATCACCATATTGTCACTGTTGATATTCACTTGTCCTGTCCACGAAGGTCATCATCTTATTGGTATTTTAATGTTAAATTGTTACATGATGTCATGTTTTGTGAAAGGTTTTTGTTGTTTTGGGAAAAATGGAGGGTTACAAAAGGGAATTTTGAGTCTTTGAGACAATGGTGGGAGGTTGGGAAGGCCCAAATACGATTATTTTGTCAACAGTATACTGCTCTGTCTCGAATTGAAGTTAAAGAGACTATCAGGGCCCTTGAACAGGACATTAAATCTATTGAATTGAAGTTGCTCACTCAGAATGACCCCGGACTAGTCATGAACTTACTGGACAAGAAACATGAATTGAGGTCGTTTCTGCATGAAAGAGTGAAGGGTGCCTTGATTAGGTCTCGTTTCGCTTCCCTCAAGGATATGGATGCTCCTAGTGCTTTTTTTTTTAAACCTAGGACAGTCGACATTGCAACGTAAACAGATGGTCTGCCTTCGTCTCCCTGATGGGAAGGTGACCACGGATGACAGTGAAATGTGTCAACATGCCGTGGATTTCTATTCTGCCCTCTATAAGGCGGAGGATTGTGACTCTCTGTGTACTGAACAGTTGTTACACGGTCTTCCTCAATTGGGATCTGAGCAAAGAGTCGCATTGGACTCTGACATTACACTGCAAGAGCTGTCCACAGCAGTTATGCAGCTCTCAACAGGCCGAGCCCCTGGCATTGATGGTTTACCATCTGAGTTTTATAAGCACTTTTGGGGGTCTATTGGGGAGGATTTTTATGAAGTGGTGTGTGAATCTTTTCATGAGGGCTCTCTTCCTGTATCTTGTCAACGTGCGGTACTTTCACTGTTGCCAAAAAAGGGGGATTTGGCTCTCATAAAAAATTGGAGACCTGTTGCTTTGCTGTGTGCAGAATATAAAATTGTTTCTAAATGTCTCTCAAACAGGTTGAAAGAGTATCTGGGATTGTTGGTCCACAAGGACCAGTCCTACTGTGTACCTGATCGCTCTATTGTTGACAACTTGTTTCTAATAAGAGATGTTTTAGACATTTGTAAACTGTCTGATGTAAATGTGGGTTTAATTTCTTTGGATCAGGAGAAGGCTTTTGATCGTGTGGACCACCAGTACTTGTTTAAAACAATGAAAGCCTTTGGGTTTGGGGATGTTTTTTTGTCTTGGATGAATTTACTGTATGCTGGGGCCTCGTGTATGGTGAAGGTGGGGGGTGGTTTGAGTTGTCCCATCCCTGTCCAAAGGGGCATCAGGCAGGGATGCCCAATTTCAGGGCAGTTATACAGTCTGGCGATTGAACCAATGCTTTGTTTTTTAAGAGCGAAGCTTACTGGTTTCTCTGTGCCAGGTGTAATGAAGGGTCCCACGATAGCACTGTCTGCGTATGCAGATGACGTGACAGTTTTTATTACAGGGGGTGAGGATGTTAAGGTTCTCTCAGACGCTTTAAAGGTGTATGAGGGGGCCTCCTCAGCTAGAGTCAATTGGGGAAAGAGTGAAGCGCTGTGGGCAGGCCAGCTTCAGATGGGGTCCGCTCCACGGTTACCAGGGGGGCTTCAGTGGGGCAGAGATGGGATGAAGACTTTGGGGGATTTTCTAGGCTCCGATGTCTTTCAGAAAAAGAACTGGGAGGGTGTAGTGGAGAAAGTGTGTGCCAGATTGTCTAGGTGGAAATGGGTGCTGCCCCAGCTGTCTTATAGGGGAAGGGTACTGGTAGCTAATAATCTTGCTGCCTCTACCCTGTGGCACAGACTAATGATTTTACAGCCACCAAAGGGTCTGATACAAGAGCTTCAGAGGACCCTTGTCAATTTCTTCTGGTCTGGACAACATTGGATTAAAGCTTCAGCCCTGTACCTGCCACTGCACGAGGGTGGGCAAGGCCTGGTGGACATTTCTTCCAGGATCATGGCTTTCCGGCTTCAAGCAGCCCAGAGACTGTTGTACAGTGACGGTTCTAGCTGGGTTGACACAGCCTACACATTGATGAGGAGAGCGGGCTGTTTGGGCTTAGACAAGCACCTTTTCCTCTTAAAGCTGGAGGGGGGTGAGTTGCCTGGCCTGACTCCATTTTATGAGTCTGTTATGCAGGCTTGGAGAGTTCTGGTCAAGTCCCGTAAGGCCTGCACGCCACCAGGGATGTGGCTTTTTGAAGAGCCTCTTTTTCACAACACTGCCATCCAGTCCCGTGTTCTGGGTTCAGCTAGCCTACGTTCATGCCTGTTAGGCGTGGGGTGTACTAAGCTGGGTCATCTGATGTGGAACAGGAATAGGTCGTTGGAGGAGCTGGGAGAAAGAGCGGGGATCCGATCGTCTCGCCTACTGAGGAAGGTCGTCGCTGAGGTCTGTGATTCCTTGCCAGTACTTCATCTGCAGTATGTGACTGACACTTCCAATTCTGATCGGTGGAAGGAGGGTCTGGATTATGTGTTCCCTGCACTGATTGTTAGTGCTGCGGCGGGGGCATTCGAGGAGGACGTGGGGATGCTGCTTTCCTTCGATACCCCGGAGCTGGGGGAGTTCAAGGAGGTGGGAAAGAAGGCCATGTACAGAATATGTGTAAAGGTGTCCCATGCCTCTTCCCTGGAAGGGGTAAAATCGACGAGGTGGGCGGGTGTGCTTGGTCCAGGTGCCTCCCCAAAAGGCTGTTGGCAATCATTATACAAACTGCCTATTGATAAGAGGACAGCTGACCTCCAATGGAGGATAATACATGGAGCCATAGCCACCAACATGTATCTGGTACACCTGGATCCTACTGTTGGGGAGGGGTGTCCATTCTGTGCTGAGTCTGAAACTCTGGCACATCTGTTTTTACAGTGTCCCAGGTTGGTCGGGATGATTGACCTGATCACTAATTGGTTCTCAGCTCTGGGAGAGGTTTTCTCTTCCCAACTGTATATATTTGGGCCAAAGTACAGGTTTAGTCAGAAAGGTGTTGTGTTGCTTAATTTTGTGTTAGGGGCAGCAAAATTAGCCATATGGAAGACCCGAAAGAACAGTATTCGGGGACAGGGGTCTGTGGATGTGGTGGGAATGCTGGAGGGAATGTTGGCAGCAAGACTAAGGGTTGAGTTTGCCTATTATAAACTTGTCAACAATATTGATCTGTTTATGAGTATATGGGGTATTCAGAGGCTGTTGTGTTCAGTTACTGTGAGGAGGGAATTGGAGTTGTGTTTTTAATTGATGTGTAAATACGGTTTTGTATGAGTATTTATTGTGTGGTGGGCTCCCAGACCCAATAAAGATTATTTAAAACTCTCTCTCTCTCTCTCTCTCTCTCTCTCTCTCTCTCTCTCTCTCTCTCTCTCTCTCTCTCTCTCTCTCTCTCTCTCTCTCTCTCTCTCTCTCTCTCTCTCTCTCCTCTCCTCTCTCTCTCTCTCTCTCTCTCTCTCTCTCTCTCTCTCTCTCTCTCTCTCTCTCTCTCTCTGGTTGAGGTCTGGGGATTTTGGAGGCCAGGTCATCTGATGCAGCACTTCATCACTCTTCTTCTAGGTAAAATAGACCTTACACAGCCTGGAAGTGTGTTGGGTCATTGTCCTGTTGAAAAACAAATGATAGTCCCACTAAGCCCAAACCAGATGGGATGGCGTATCGCTGCAGAATGCTGTGGTAGCCATGCTGGTTAAGTGTGCCTTGAATTCTAAATAAATCACAGACAGTGTCAACAGCAAAGCACCCCCAGAATCAGACCATGAAGGCCTGATTCACGCAGTCTCCTCTGAACAGTTGATGTTGAGATGTGTCTGTTACTCGAACTCTGTGAAGCATTTATTTGGGCTGCAATTTCTGAGGCTGGTAAATAATTAACTTATCCTCTGCAGCAGAGGTAACTCTGGGTTTTCCATTCCTGTGGCGGTCTTCATGAGAGCCAGTTTCATCATAGCGCTTGATGGTTTTTGCGACCGCACTTGAAGAAACTTTCAAAGTTCTTGAAATGTTCCATATTGACTGACCTTCATGTCTTAAAGTAATGATGGACTGTCGTTTCTCTTTGCTTATTTGAGCTGTTCTTGCCGTAATATTGACTTGGTATTTTACCTTGTCACAACACAACTGATTGGCTCAAACGCATTAAGAAGGAAAGAAATTCCACAAATTAACTGTTAAGAAGGCACACCTGTTAATTGAAATGCCTTCTAGGTGACTACCTCATGAAGCTGGTTGAGAGAATGCCAAGCGTGTGCAAAGCTGTCATCAAGGCAAAGGGTGGCTATTTGAAGAATCTCAAATATAAAATATATTTTGATTTGTTTAACACTTTCTTGGTTACTACATGATTCCATATGTGTTATTTCATAGTTTTGATGTCTTCACTATTATTCTACAATGTAGAAAATAGTAAAGAGAAAAGAAAAACCCTTGAATGAGTAGGTGTCCTAAAACTTTTGACTGGTAGTGTAATATCCGGTGCTTGACTTGGGCAGGAGCTCACCGAAATTGAGTACTGGCACCTATTTCAGTCCAAGTCAAGCTCTGAGGATATCATACTACAGGATGTATAATAGCCTGATCCACGACCATCCAGACCGCTACGCTCTCATTTCATTTAGCGAAACAGAATGTAAGCTTGCGAGACTTCAGGATGGTTGTACAGTATGAGACTAACTGTATGAGATGTAGCGGTGAAAGCCAAAGTGTGAAGAACTGAGTATCTGATCTGGTCTCTCACCATATCCTGCCGTGTAGCTGGAAAACTATATGGCCTTGAGGTGATTTTCCTCAGTGTTCCATGTCCCCTGAGCATTGAGTAAAAACAACACACCTTATCGTCAATACTATACATGTATCCCATGTGCGCTGTATTTGATCATTCAAGTGTAATAGAGAAATTACTCTGACTAAAACTTGCATATAGGTTGATATGAGTTTGTAAAAGGTTGTAGCCAATGCATGCAGTAGCCAAGCCTATACAGGAGGCCTGTGTGAATGCAAGTGGCTCGGTATTGAGTGATAGGGACCATTCATATTTGGCCATGAGTTTCATCTAGTATTTTCTCAAAGCCTCTATGTGAGCTTCATGTCAGCTTACAGTTTTCAATCACTCTCTGCAAGGTACTGTAGGCATATGTTTGTTTTTGGTCCTGCTGCCCTCACCATAGATATCTATTTTAAAGTGATAAAATAACAACAATGAAAAAGATATCAAAACTGAATTTCCTTTCAAACTACTTAAATTTAATTTCAGACTATTGTAGCCATGTAAGTTGAATATATATATTTTTATTGATGCCTTACCCTGTCTTTGCTGCTTCTGCATGTCCATTTGTGAACCCGAACCCTGAAAATGATTTAAATGATAGAAAATACACAAATGAGAACTTATCAAACATCTTGACAGTGGCATAGGTAACAACCTAATAACAAATGTTCCTTTCAATTTGATAATTTTCGGTACATGACATGGTCAGTTCACAGGTATCTCAACTAACCATACTATGACTAAAGTTTTCAGCATAACGTAGACATGCTGCATCATCCAGTTAATAGGCTCCATTTTTTCTGTATTTTACCTTCCATAGCAACATATCCAAACTGATTTTCTCGGTTTTCTCACTAACCACAGTCATTAACCGGGATCCTTGGGACGTCCCTACCCCCATTGAAGTTGATATGTAAAATGGTTAAATTTAGGGATGATACCTATGGTGGGTATTTCAGTGCTCGTGTGATAAGCGCGTGCGTCTATCTCAGAATAAGGCCTTGGCCTAGCTAACTATTTCACCAATGTTTAAACTCTTTGTATTCCCTGCTGGTATCTTCTGGATGTCTGACAAATTCCATTAATTAGAGATGATGCCATGACATAGAGACTTTGTAAAGTATTGGTAATTACGTTGGAGGCCTTTTGTCTTTGCAACTTCAACCCACTTTAACTCCAGTACACAAATCTGTTGCTGTCATAGTTGGCATGTGATACCCTCATTGCCCTGCAACGATGCATTGTCATTGGCCTATCTGCCCAAAACATTATCCTTTAAAACATTTGAATTTAACTCTTTAACCAAATTGCACAGCATCCTTTATTCCTAACTACAAATACATGTTTTCCACAGGCCACTGAGACTGAAAGTATGGGCTAAATTTGAAATGATAGCCCTTCCTGTAAAATGTACAATCTGTACAATTATTTTAGATTTCAGATTGTACATTATTAAATCTAGCTCATATATTCAGTCCAAGCAGACAATGAGTTAATGATCCATAGTGCTCCCAGTCCCAGAGCAAAGATCTGTTCTACAGCCACCAATTGTGCAAGTTCTCCCACTTAAAAAGATGAGAGAGGCCTGTAATTTTCATCATAGGTACACGTCAACTATGACAGACAAATTGAGATATTTTTTTCCAGAAAATCACATTGTAGGATTTTTTATGAATTTATTTGCAAATGATGGTGGAAAATAAGTATTTGGTCACCTACAAACAAGCAAGATTTCTGGCTCTCACAGACCTGTAACTTCTTCTTTAAGAAGCTCCTCTGTCCTCCACTCGTTACCTGTATTAATGGCACCTGTTTGAACTTGTTATCAGTATAAAAGACACCTGTCCACAACCTCAAACAGTCACACTCCAAACTCCACTATGGCCAAGACCAAAGCGCTGTCAAAGGACACCAGAAACAAAATTGTAGACCTGCACCAGGCTGGGAAGACTGAATCTGCAATAGGAAAGCAGCTTGGTTTGAAGAAATCAACTGTGGGAGCAATTATTAGGAAATGGAAGACATACAAGACCACTGATAATCTCCCTCGATCTGGGGCTCCACGCAAGATCTCACCCCGTGGGGTCAAAATGATCACAAGAACGGTGAGCAAAAATCCCAGAACCACACGGGGGGACCTAGTGAATGACCTGCAGAGAGCTGGGACCAAAGTAACAAAGCCTACCATCAGTAACACACTACGCCGCCAGGGACTCAAATCCTGCAGTGCCAGACGTGTCCCCCTGCTTAAGCCAGTACATGTCCAGGCCCGTCTGAAGTTTGCTAGAGTGCATTTGTATGATCCAGAAGAGGATTGGGAGAATGTCATATGGTCAGATGAAACCAAAATAGAACTTTTTGGTAAAAACTCAACTCGTCGTGTTTGGAGGACAAAGAATGCTGAGTTGCATCCAAAGAACACCATACCTACTGTGAAGCATGGGGGTGGAAACATCATGCTTTGGGGCTGTTTTTCTGCAAAGGGACCAGGACGACTGATCCGTGTAAAGGAAAGAATGAATGGGGCCATGTATCGTGAGATTTTGAGTGTAAACCTCCTTCCATCAGCAAGGGCATTGAAGATGAAACGTGGCTGGGTCTTTCAGCATGACAATGATCCCAAACACACCGCCCGGGCAACGAAGGAGTGGCTTCGTAAGAAGCATTTCAAGGTCCTGGAGTGGCCTAGCCAGTCTCCAGATCTCAACCCCATAGAAAATCTTTGGAGGGAGTTGGAAGTCTGTGTTGCCCAGCGACAGCCCCAAAACATCACTGCTCTAGAGGAGATCTGCATGGAGGAATGGGCCAAAATACCAGCAACAATGTGTGAAAACCTTGTGAAGACTTACAGAAAACGTTTGACCTGTGTCATTGCCAACAAAGGGTATATAACAAAGTATTGAGAAACTTTTGTTATTGACCAAATACTTATTTTCCACCATCATTTGCAAATAAATTCATTAAAAATCCTACAATGTGAGTTTCTGGATTTTTTTTTCTCATTTTGTCTGTCATAGTTGACGTGTACCTATGATGAAAATTACAGGCCTCTCATCTTTTTAAGTGGGAGAACTTGCACAATTGGTGGCTGACTAAATACCTTTTTTCCCCACTGTATCTGCACATTTCTGTAACAATTCCCTGAGATCCTCTAGTGGCAACAAGTTGATCAATCTGAATCAATTATGTAATTAATGTGTTTTTCGATTAAAGTATGTTTTTTTGGGCTTCTCATGATGTAAGCCTATGTGATAATGTAATTTGGAAACATTGTAAGCACTGTACCAATACATTTTCTACATGAAATAATACAAATTTGACAGAGTACAGAAGAGAGGCTGCTTATAATGGTGTTGTAAAAAGTGAGATGGGCTTTTCCCATATGACCCGAGCTGAGAGCAGAATGTTGACCGGGTGTCTGAGGTTGGGAGAAAGAATATCTGTGGTGAGGGTGGTTACCTGTAACTCATAGCTGAATATAATTATTTTCCACTTAAACCATTCAGTTTCTTCTTCTCCCAGCTGACTGCATGGTTGACTGTAAGAGCAGGATGTACATTTTCGTGCTAAGAGGCATACTATTAAGGGTTACCATGGAGCGAACCTCAATTTTGATTTGATGGCCAGAGTAGACCCAGGAAGCACAAGGGGCTTTGCTGCAGGCCAATTATGTAAATTAACTGCACTGAATAGAACAGGGAAACAAACCCACCTGATAATAAAATATAACATGATAGATTTGTTCCATAGGGAAATCTGAAATACATTAGCATGGACAATGAAGATAAATGAGTCAGAGTGTGTTTATATTTTATTCACATATGTTACATTTTGCAATAAATGTCTAAGTCACACTTTCTGAGCCAACTCAGAAAGTCTGAATCAGCACCTACAGTAATGTACTGTATTCTTTCTTATTTTCATTCATACAGGAGAACACACAAAAAGCTTTTAATAAGCATGTACACCCATCACTCGTTGGATTTTATAAAGTGGGCACTGCAAAAAAATGAGGGAAGGGAAACTCACAGTACACATAAGCAGCATGCGTTGGATTCAAGAAGAAATAATTTAAGTGTTTTTTCCCCCTAAAATATTCCTCCTTTGAGCACGATGTGGACAAGCAATTCACAAAATCATTTGACCAGAATAAATCACCCAGGGATCTGAATGTGCTGTTTTTCACTAAAAAGGTAACCTACTCTTTCAGGCACAATTTGAGAAGTATCTATCTACTCTTCCGGTTGGAGACATGGTAATTGAAACTAAGCATTTAAGACACCAAACTCAAAAAGTGTGATTAAAACAACGTCATGACCATTGTATATTATGGGTATTGAAGTCCGACGTCTAATGTTGGAATGCATCCATGACCCAAGAAAATATCTTAATTTAAACTTTGAGAAACTTAGGCATAGGGGAAATAGTCTTCCTTATAAATATAGCTACTTTATTTCTAACTTTTGGCAACCAAAAGCAAATAAACAGATTGGTTATTTGACAGTATAGAAAACAATATATTGTACCACGAGTGTGGATTAGGTGAATGACATCAATTTGTTATGTTAAAGTTAACACTATTACACTTCTCAAAACCAACTAAATTACATCTTATGGAGTTTCACAAAGATAACATTTTGAAGAGACCAAACGCTATCTTCATCAATTTCCCAATTACTCGTCTTTACCTTTAGTTATTCAAAGATAGGGTCTTGCATTATGCGCCCATATACATTTCCCAATACATTTACTCTAACTTTACAGAGCAACTAAAAGGAAATGTGAAAGGCCAAAACATTATTTCCCAAGTCCTAACAAAAAAATATTCAACTGTACTATCTAAAACTGCAAAAGTCTTCATCAGCACAAAAGGATGAAACTATACCCATTCCCTTACAGAATGCCATATCAGTAGAATAACTTCTATGCATTTTGAGTCACCAATTTCAAACATTTCAACTAAACTATAGCAAAATCCCAATGCACTTGAAATGATTCTGAGCAATGGAGGTCTTGGAAAAAGAGCATGCCAATTACTGTAGACAGATACTCCGCACCAGTCTTTTATGTGTACTCTACAGTGGTCAGACTGGTGAGTGAGCATTGAGTTTCCTCAGGGACCTGGCCAGAGGCTTAGTGAAGGCAGGACTGCAAACACCAATAGAGATGACGACCATGTGTCTCCCTCAACCTTGCAGTGAGCTGGAAACAACTGGTTGCCAGGCATCTACCATAAACGTAAAGCCTTCACATTTCTTAGAAAATAAAAATCTTAACAAAAAGGTAAAATTACTTATTTGAACAATGAGCAGCAGCATTTATTTAAGTATTAAAAACGTTGTATTCTAAACTACAGCTAAAAAAATACCTGAGGATGAATTGCAACTAGACTGTAAAAAATAGCCTTTGCTTGACTGCAATAAACTGTGTTGATGAGTGGACTTGTCGCCTACCATAATGTCCCAACAAACACACCGAGCAAACAATTTGCAATAACATTGCTATACTTATCAAGAGCTTTAAACCCATGCCAGCAGTACAAAGTCGGAAAAATTAGGGATATGCACCAACTCATACATTGTGACAAAGATGATTATCATTAACCTTACCAGGGGCACATTTGTCTGTTTGTATATCTAAGAAATATCCAGTAGTTCGAACTTATACTGTTAGCCAATCAGTGTACAAATACTCACCAGAATATGACTATTTTGAGCTGGGAAAAAAACAATATTTCTGGCTTAAAAACCTCTTCATAACCAATCTGTTACAAGGGCAAAGTTGTTCATTCGACCCATTTAAATCAACACAGTAAATCACTTAAAAACACACACTGTTAGTCTTTAGGCATGATTGTACACAAAACTTCATATAAACCAAGGCTGTGGCAGTAACACCCTCACTGCATGTTTGTTTATATCACATGATAACATTCCCATATGTTTTACAGAGGCAGACACATAAACCAAAGAGATTCTTTCCCACCAGGGTGTGGGTTCAGGTGACCTTACAGTCCATTGTAGTGAGGCCCCCAGCGCTTGTTGATGTGATCGAAGGTGTGCGAGACCCACTGTTGCTCCAGCACTTTATACCTCTCCACACATAGAAACAGGGGCTTTCCACGGCTGTAGGAAACGGAATAGAAAATGTGATTTCAAACAATGTTGTTTTCTTACAGTTTTCAGCATAGTCCCCCCACATCAACCATTCTAGTGAGAACCTGACAAGATGATTGTGTGATATATGAAACTGAAGTGTAATGCTAAGTGTGTATGGAGTGTATTCGTACCGTAGATCGCGGTCCTCCTCTCCATGGGCATCCAGGTAAACGGAGCCCCACAGGCAGAAGCGGTGCCCTCGAATGATGATGATGACCGAGGCGTTGATCAATAGGAAGATGCCTGTTGCGGCGCCACAGTGTTGAGAGTGCTAAAGACAGACACAAACAATCTCTTCACCAAATCACAGTCATCTGTACACAGCAGCGCCACCTAAGCATGCACGTTCTTATTTTGCACAATAGAGTAATAATACCCATCAATAACCCACAAAAATTATTTGTAAAGACAGTATAAAATCATGCTGTTTTTTTCAGATATATTCTAACATGGACTTTGAAAAAGCAGGGCCACTCACCCAAACACATTCACAGATCCCCTGCTGCTTGCAGCACAGCCCTTTGAGGCAGACAAAGGTGCCACAGACGAGGCAAAGCGCTGGGTCCTTTGGCACTTTTTTGCAGGCAGTGCAGGCCTTCTTGTGGTAGTACTGGAAGATGGTGTTGTAATTGTCAGGTAAGTGGAGGAGGTGGGGGGATGCCCATTGCAGATCCTGGACAAGCAAGGTCTGGATGGAGAAATGTACCATGTCAGTCACAACATTATTCCAATTTTGAACCCCAACTTTGTGCCCTAGGCAATCCTTTGTAACAGCTTGGACCGCATAGTGCAGGCTTTTTAGACAATGGGAGCTGGGGCTTTATTTAGCTCACTATTGTGCTGTGTCCATGGTAGGCCTAAACTTCAGCTGCCCATAACTTAAGAAAGCCAATCCAATCTCTCAAGAGCTGAATCTGAAGTCCCTTTAAATTAACCATGTGCTCTTCTGCTCGCTCTCTAATCTCCTGTCAATAGACTCTTAATAAGCGGACTCATCGGCCCGGCTCAGCAGCCTTTAGACATTGAAGAAAATACGACAGCAATTTTTTTCCTGCTCCTCTAAGCATCACCCCAAGAAACACAGAGGTTACTGTACATCCCTTTCAGTTTGGGCATTGTGTCCCTCCACTTGCTACTGTCTGTTTTAAGCCTTCTACTGAATAAATCCTTAAGAGTTCCTATATGCAACAATTTCTGTATGCCCTTCAGCTCCAGGGTGCAACAATAAATAATGTCCACAGTTGAAAGGTATGTGGAAACCATCCAAAATGGCAGTGTGAAGCGATGGGAGGTTTCATTGTGTGATGTATGGCAGAAAAGGCCAGTGCTGAATGACAAAGGTAGGGTGTGAAAATCCATCACTCTCAGAGGTGAAGAGGGGCTATATTCAGCACCATGGCTAAAACATTGTGTCAATTGTACAAAAAAAACATAGTGAAAAAGAATGACACCACCATTGGTGCTTTGGAGACGTTATACTGGAGAACGATTGGTGGAGGGAAGTGCTCAGCCTCAAACCTACCATTGATTTCTCTGCATGAGTGTCGGAGAGCCCTGTGACCTCCGAGCACCATTGAGTCATCAGGTTGAAAGCGCTGACCGTCCAGTCCAGACATGAGGCACTGTACATGGGGTTGGATGGTTGAGGGGCTGGGGCAAGGAGCCCTAGACAGCCGGCCAGGCCTGAGAACTCTTCTTCCTCCTGAAATAGAAGAAATGGTCAGTATGAGTTCAAGCCATGGGGTTGGAGCAGCTACGGCACAGACAGACAGACAGAGGCAGGCAGAGAGATGGTGAGGTGCGGAACAGTAGCCATAACAGTAACCGTACTGGGCAGCCTGACAGGTTGTCCCCATAAAGGTGGTGCTGCAGGAGACAGGAGAGGCGGAGGTAGGGCAGACAGAACTGCTGGAGGCTGTACTCTATGGACTGTGGGGACCACACACTTGTGCTCAGCTGGGGAAGGAAGCGCAGGAGTAATGCCTCATCAATAACCTCTCAACAGATAATGGGGTGATATAGATCTCCTTCAGAGAGAGCACAGATATCAAAGTGTTAAATGGGCAATTTATCATGTAAATATAATAAAACCAAGAGAGATGGAGCTAGCCAGGTACTGGGAGTTTGGCAGCTTTGTTTGAAACATGAAATTGTTCATTATCTTTTTACGAAACTTGATATGGTTTACCATGGATGGCTCTTCGGTGTTCACATCATACACAGTCTTCACCTTGGACAGCTCAGTGATGACATGGCTGAGAAGAGCTTCATAGGACTTCTCGGCATTGAAAGCATTCTGTGGAAGTCCAAAAGTAGTGGAGAGGTGACACATTGAGAGTACACAATACTATAGTATGACAGTAGTTTGAAACAATTAGGCTCTTAGGAGTCTCATGCCACTCGAACAGCTTCATATGATATTCAAGCAGTCCATTGTCAAGTGTGCTGCAGTGTCTCCAACTCCTGTACCTCCCTTCAAATGTGCACTTTATCATATAATAATAACTTATGCAGAATAAGCAGAGAACAATAATTATTTTCATGCAATAAAATATTTGACCGTTGATAAGCACCAAGAAATTACCAGATGTGTGTTCTGATAAAATTAAACTGGTTTGACTAATATTCTATATGGCGTAAAGCTGCTAGCATTTATCAAGTTAACGGTGGGAGAATGTAAAACAGCAGCCAGTCTTATCTAGCCTGGCGTTCTCTGTCATAGATTTATAGCGGGAGGAATTTCATGTCTTTGGATTTCCTTCCTCTGGACTCGGGATCTCGGTTGAGACGGTCTTTTTATCTACAGCAATTTAAATACAATGACATCCTTCCAAATATGGCCTGTGTTAACAATGAGGATTTCCAAGCCGTCTTAATGACAGCTCGTGAGCGGGTGCTGCATTGTGGGGGAAGATAGATAGAAAACACCCTAAAGGGGAGGCATTTTGCATTCCAGCCAACCACTCGCTAATACAGATTTAATAGACTGAAGATGAATAGCCAATTAATGCCACACATCTCCGGTAATCACTCTCTCTTTGATAATGATGATCGATATATCTACAGCCCAAACTGCTTAACGGAACTCAGCCAGGGCTTAATCTTAATTTGCATTTTGATTCACACATTCATTTGCCACGGATGTAAAAAGGTCCAGGGGATAACAAGTATAAAGTATAGATTAGATGCACTGGCTTCACAACATAGGGGCCCTTTAACTTGGTAGAGCACAAGGCAGCAGTACGGGGAGGAGGGTGTTATCTCCATTACCTTCTTGAGAGCTCCAGACGTGCTCCAGGCCTGCCTCTCCTCGGGGCTGAACTTGGCTGAGAGAGCAGCCAGGGCCTGGGTGTACTGCAGGTTGTACAGCATCTTCACCAGACAGATGAAGTGTTCTACAGGGACAGTGAGAGGAGATGCACAGACCCAGGTTAGGTGCACTAACATTGGAGGAACAAATATAGTGTTGGAATACTTGCACTACATATTCTTGGTCAGACACAAGGCCGACTGTTCCATTGATTTGAGAATTATAACGGATTTATAATTAAGTTGTTGCCATTCTCATTGGAATAACCACATATGGATGAAAATCTGTTTATCATAAAAACAGGAATATGATGGCAACTAAAATTTACTTAGGAGAATATGCAAATACTGCCCTTCATTTGCATTTTTACAATTATGGATGTGAATAGAGCATCCTAGCAATCAGCCAAAATAGGAATTCACAACAGCCAATATGTGTTATCTACATAGACCACTTACTGAGTGGAACAATACATTTATACTTGATACAGAAATACATGATCTCTTCCCAATTACTATTTAGAACAGCTTGTTAAATAGAAAGCAGTTTCATTTATGATCAACCGTAATAAAGGAATGACTTAAGAGAGGCCTAAAATGCCCTGTAAGAGCTGGACAATCAGGGTGCCTACAAAGAGGTTGACACCCTTTTTATTGTGCTAGAAGACAAGTCAATAGGTTGGGTTTGGTCTCCAGCGGAATGGCTCTCTCCCTCCTGTGTTTATAAAGGCTCATCAAATAGACTGGTAATTAGCAGGTGGAAGTAGGTGTTGGATTTGAAGTGACAGAAATACAATGAGCGCCATTATTTGCCCTCCTCAGGAGAGTGGTGGTGGTGACAGGTCCACTGTGCTGGCCATTGTGTTGCGTCGGCACATTAACAAGACAACACCTTTACTGCCATGAAGGACACACAGGCTGTTAGGAACTCCACGCCCCTTCCACCTATCCACTCTAAATGTGACAAAAACCCAGGCATGTCCTGACCACCATGCCCCGACTTCAATAAAATACTTAATTCACGCCCATCTCTCATCGTGATGTGTTACAATCAATAATCCATCCCACAATGAGGGCCGTAATGCTTATTTTGGCTTAATCAATGGGGAATTGAAAAAGATACAAAGTCCATCTAAAAGCTAATAAGACATTGAGTGCCGTTTTCCCCAGCAGACTCTGAAGGGCAATGTAAGGAGGTGTTATTCAGTCAATAGGGCTGAGAGCTCTTAAAGCTGTGAAATAGCTTTCGTTTGAGAAAAAAACCTGTCACAGACATATCCCCTCACAGATAACCAATGGCTCTTTATAACTCGCCATGTACAACTGCATTGTATTGTATATAGGTTTAACAGAGTTGATGATCTATTTACATTCCTCCCGTTGTGATGCTAGGAGAGATCTTCAGGCCTCACACCGCCTCAGTGTCCATGGGTTCAGTCAGTTCAGTCATCACTGAAATGATCAGCTTTGTGTGGTATGGCACCCATTAAGTAGGCCTATTCAATTTGGCCTCCAATGTGGTGGCCCTCCCCTCGGGCATGGGGCTGAGCCTCGTTCAGCTGGAGATGAAGGGCATGTGAAGGGTGCACAGCCTCCATAAACAGGGCTATGTCATTCTGCTCCTCACAGCCAAATACAAAGGGAACGGGGGAACATTCAGTCATGATTAGGACTGATAATGGTTTGTCCTTCTGACCCAGCCACTGAGAAACCTCCCTCTGTGGCCTCATTAACTCACCTTTCCCTCCCATCCCTTTGGACTGATAGGGAAAACACAGTCAGCATAGTAAGGACAGTGACAGCACCTTTGCATAGCGGCTGTGGCATGGTCAACACAAAGATGATCAGCAGAGATGGGCAGTCTCTGAACAGCATGGGTACTTCTGGCCTCTCGTCGTCCAGGCAGCTGTAGGGAACAACACACGTCACCTTTTATCAATACAAGCACAAAGTAAGGCTTTTTAAGACATGTTGAAAAACATACAGCACGCTCATTAAGACAGAGTTAAGAGTAAAGTATGCAGTTAAACAAGAAACAGTAAGTACCCATAAAGGTCTTATTATTCGCAGGGGTGGAAAGGGGCCAGAACACACCGGAAGCCCGTTCCAGGAATGAATTGAGGGGGAACGTACATTCAATTTGAATATGATTGTGGCCCGGGTGGATCCTGTGTCTGGTCTAGAGCGTGAAGTCACGAGCTCTGCTGGTCAGCTACTGTGTAGTAACCTACCGGTGCCAAAAGCCCTGGTCTGCCCTAGAAAGCCTAGGTAAATTACGATCACCAGAACGGCCAAACCCCCCAAAAAATTTACTGCTGTTTTGGGCTCTAAAATTAATTTATTATGATCAAGTTCGATCCCCACTGTGAATTATAAAAAAAAAAGTTGCTTGTCCTTAGAGAGATGGAGATCCTTCCTCAATACTTGTATTGCGATGCAGAACGTATGTGGAGAAGTCCTCATTTATAACGTTGAATGGTTAGAATGCAAATCAAAATGATCCTGTTTAAAAGGTTGACACAAATTTCTCAAAATCAATTCTGGCCATTTCAACCCCTGATTATTCCCAATAACTTGGCATTGGTAGGGGCATGTTAGAGAAACCATAACTGGAGCAAGGTTATGGTTATGTACACACTATACATATCCTATTGCCTTTTTATCTTCTCAGAGCCAAGAGCAAAGCCTTGAATATATCCGCTGCACTTAAAAATGTTGCTTAAAACAATGACACTTTCTAACTGCCCTCTTGGAGCCCTCCACTTTAATGCAGTGGGGGAATGCAAAGCATATTTCCTTATATCCCGTGACCCACTTCTATAATGCAGCTGGAGCCACAGTCTACATTGTTGTCGCCGTCTCAATTTAAAATGGCTTGTTTTCTTCTGGCTGCCCATAGAGAAAGCCTCCAACCTACCTTAAGGAGGCCTCCGGGGATTTCGACTGAAAGGAGTCATACTTACACAATAATGCATTCCATTTTAAGGCACTCGACTGTTAATTCTAGCATGCAACAGAAAACCTTTGATGCAAGCAATCTGCGTTTCATTCCCTCTAATTCAAAAGACTAACCTACAGTATACAGCATTCACAGCTAAATGTTTATTTGACATTTCAGTCAAATCCAGATTACCAATAACTACAATGAGCAATGTAGTCTTTTGAAAACGTTTTTCTTTAACCAAACGTAAAACGCATCCACAAAAATGGACATATGAGAAAGGATATGAAAAAAGTGAATATCTAGGTCACAGTCTAGGAAGGCAAGAGCATCGTCATTCCCTGTCCCATTTAAACAGAGATACACGGCCGCCTGAGGGTGTCAATGACATAGCTGCCTTCTGAATACCTAACAAGGTATTTTTAACACAAAATTGCTCCGCCGAGACACCTGCCTGGCTCGAAGCAGTTAAATACTAACAGGTGTAAAGGCTGTCTTGGGAGGGAGAGAGGTCGTTAGCTCATCTAATAGGGCGAAGTGTTATACGAGTGGGATGCTGATAGCCCTCAAGACTGTAAACCTTGGAAGCCAAACTATTGACGCACGAGAGCACATCTGATCCAACACAAACAAACCATGTGGAGAGAGCGTGAAGGGGAGATTGCTTTGTTAAATGTCTCTGTTTCTATGATGCTGTGAAAGATGACGCTGGGCGGGGAGGGCTGAGATGTTGTGTGGGGCAGTAGCTTCTCGGCGCAGTGATTGTGACAGGATCGTTTCGCTCTCTGTGGAGCACCCGGTAATTTGCCAGATGCAGCAATTATTGGCATCTATGGCAACCACACATGGTACCTTCTCTGTTTGTAGCTCCTCTGTCTGGAGGAAAAGCAGTTAGGGCCAGCAGGATGTGGTGGTGTTGAGTGTGAGGGGAAAGTGGCACTGTGATTACAGGCTGTGTGTGTGTGTGTGTGTGTGTGTGTGTGTGTGTGTGTGTGTGTGTGTGTGTGTGTAAGGGGCTGTGCTAGACTGGGATCAGGAGAGGGTTATAGGGATGTCAGTTGAGGTGGATCTGCAGGATTCGGGGAGAGGGGTTCAGTGCGTGTGGCTGATGCAGGGCGTGTGGCTGAGTTTGTGATAAGATAGCAGTATGTGTAGTGGGATTGCAGGACGAGGAGAGGCCAAAGTAGATTACAATGTCTGTGTGGTGTAGCTTCAGGATGGCGGTCACTCACTCGTCTCTGCTTGGAGCCACCTGGGTCAACCTGGTCCAGGGGTTGTATGCAGAATCAATGCTGTACAGACGCATGTGCATGGCAAGCACGTGGAACAGCTGATCTGAAAGACAGATGAGAAAACACATGGATTTAATGGTCAGCCAGATAGATCAGAACACTGGCACAGAAATGAGACAGCTACTTTAACTGTCCACCTGCATGTCAGTAGGCCAGTGCCCACTATCACACTATCAGTGAATCAAATGACAAATACAGTTGACTTGAACTGATTGCACTGAGCGTAATGGTTTGGCTGGGGGAAAGCAGGCCAGATGGATAGACTGCACTACTCTGCTCCCAGCTATCCTCTGGTCAGGAGTCCCACCTGTTCACTGGAGCTAATGGAACATGAAGAGCGCCACACCTGTCTCACACTTGTGCACGCACACACTAAAACTTATCACCTCCTTATCACAGTGTCCTCCTCTTCTCCCGAGTGGCGCAGTGGTCTAAGGCACTGCATCACAGTGCTAGCTGTGCCACTAGAGATCCTGGTTCGAATCCAGGCTCTGTCGTAGCCGGCCGCGACCGGGAGACCCATGGGGCGGCGCACAATTGGCCCAGCGTCGTCCAGGGTAGGGGAGGGAATGGCCGGCAGGGATGTACCTCAGTTGGTAGAGCATGGCGTTTGCAACGCCAGGGTTGTGGGTTTGATTCCCACGGGGCGCCAGTATGAAACAATTAAAATAATAATGTATGCACTCACTAACTGTAAGTCGCTCTGGATAAGAGCGTCTGCTAAATGACAAAAATGTAAATGTAAATCTTATTAGCCCAAATAACAAATTAACCTACTTCTCCTTATAATGGACTCATACAATGGCCCATTGGGGCCATAGTTAAAAGTGTATTTGAAATCCGAAAATCACCTTTTACATTTGTACCTGAAAGGGATAGTAGCAATAGTAATGGAGTCTTTTTGTAGGCACTAACTCCACAGTGGTTCATTGGACAAAGCCTATGTGAAAATGAATGGAGTTTTTGGATAAATGCCGAAAATAAGGTCTGTGGTACACACAGGCTTAGAAGATCTTATTGAGATAATGGGGTTCGATCCCCGGGACCACCCATACACAAAAATGTATGCACGCATGACTGTAAGTCGCTTTGGATAAAAGCGTCT
This sequence comes from Coregonus lavaretus, assembly GCF_964263955.1. Taxonomy (NCBI): domain Eukaryota; kingdom Metazoa; phylum Chordata; class Actinopteri; order Salmoniformes; family Salmonidae; genus Coregonus; species Coregonus lavaretus. The sequence goes on along the minus strand of NC_139992.1, from coordinate 67,591,358 downwards.
GCTAAATGGCATATTATATTATTATTATAATTGTGAATTTTGAAGCATTTATATAATCAAAAAAAGCACATAAAGGTTTCATAATTCACAAAGGTCATGTTAACCGACATACTGTATCTCATAGAACAAAATGTATAAGATCTCCTAAGCCCGTGTTAACCTAATTTTCTAAGTTTATCCCAAAACCCATTCATTTTCCCCATAGGAATGGCTGAACAAACCAGAGGTAACCCATTTCCATTTTTTAGGATTACAAGCTGGCAAGCTCTATATACCACCTGCTCTGGTGTAGGCTACTTTCTCTTTCACCCAGAACAACCAAGTGGTCACAAATAATTGACTGTTTTTTTTTAACATGCAACCTTGTCAACAACAGACATGTAGCTCAATATTTGACAATTTCTTTCCAGAGAGTTATGACAGCTGTAATGCAGCAAAACATTGAATTCCACTGCTGCAATATGGATTTTCAGGTGAGTTTGTCTACTTGGCTGTCAAACTAGAGCAACACTGCCCTCTACAGTTGAAACATGACGACAGCAGCAGAATACAAACCAGAGGCTGAGGGAGGTGAGTGACTCCGATTCATCCCTCCTTCTGTCAGATGGGGTTAGAGTCCCTCCACTAGAGGAGGACATGTGAGGAGTGACACTGTGGCGGAAGGAACGCCAGCCAATGCCCTTCAAGCTGGCAGGGAACCAGGCTTCAATTGCTGCTCACATGGCTACCACCTCTTCCATCTGCCTGGTAAGTGCATGCCACCCGCTCAGCCTGCTGCCCTGCTCTACTCCCCCCACAGCCACACGGTCTGACAACACCAATAGAGATGCCTTCAGTTTGCCTTCAGATATTGTTCTGGCCATGTCTTCTATCAAAGCTCATGCTATTTTCCATGATCTTTACCCCCACCAACCCTCTGATATAGATTAGTAATGCCTGTGTGACCTATGGTGGACATAGATTACTTTTACCCCCCCCAGTGGACAAACACTTTTGAAATGATCAATTCCCATGGGCACATCTCATCGTGATAGGCCGACACCTACCATAACAGTATTGTATTGGACGTTCAAGGCTGTCTTCTCTGTGCAGGCTACATCAGTAGACTGGCCTAATTCAAAACCTTCCCTTTGGCTGATAAACTAGATGCGAGCCATTTGAAGGGTGTACTCTCCACAGTTGATTTAACACGAGGGATTGCCTGCTCCCCTCTCCAGCCCATGACATCCTCATGAGCTAAACGATATAAGTGCCTTGTGGGATATGGGCTTAGGAATCCCCTTGGGTTATAGCAGTTATCGGATGTCCCCAGTTTCCCTCCATATCCCATTCCCTACGAAGACGGAACACTAATGTATTGCAACTTGTCCGCAAGCGGAGCGACACAAGTTAATGTAGCTCAGAAAATGGCAGTCCTCTAGTGTGAAATGTCTTTGGCCCCACTCAAGGATGACAGGCCTCTCACTAGTGCAGCGAGCAGCTAAAATACATCACCACTAAACAGACTAACTCCACAGGCTCAGCTCTTGAGTAGGAGAACGTAATGTTTAACACATTAAAGGTTGAAGGTCAAATTAAAATGACAGAAAGTACAATAAAGGAGAAACATCTTGGGGATCTAAAAGTGAGTCGTCCATCCAAAATCAAACCTTTCATGGTCTGCATCTCTTTGAGCATAAGTGTGCTTCGTCTTCCCATTGACTACCATTATCTGAGGCTTTGTCTTTGGCATTATTGTCAGTGGGCCCAGTCACAGCTCAGGACAGCATCATCACGCAGTCTTTATTTCCAGTCCCGCCGGAGCGGGCCGCCCTTGCCACACAATCAACTATAACAGCACCTGACCCATGCCCAGAAAACGTGACGGCAACAGCTCACCTGGGATAGCATCTTTCCTTCCCTGCTAATCGACAATCTTTACAAATGGTCCAATGGTTACACGCATCAATCCAATCTCAACTCTGACACTTCATTACACAAAGGTCGATGGGACAAGCCGTCCCACCACCCACAAGTCACCGTAATAGTCAGCCTAAATACCAATGAACCTCATCATAAAATAACAAAGTAAACAGACTAAAATACACAATGCTCCTGTCTTTAATAATTTATATTTTTTTATATGATGATATGAAACATGGGTCAATGGCTTTACACTTCAGATGTAAACAATAGCTAAGTGTTCAAGTAGGGGGCAACACACTTCATATAGCATCGAGTAGATGGATGGATGAGGGTTCATTCATGTTAATCTAGTGGGAAGCAAGGCGAGGAGAGTGGCGTGGTGTACTCACTGAGACAGGAGCGCTTGGCTGCACCACTGGCTCCTCCAGAACACAGGTTCCCTCCACGGTGCACCAGCTCCAGCTCCAGGTTTGTCCTGAGGAAACACAACCATTACTAAGCACACACACGCCATACTGTCAACTGGTTAAAAAAAATGGCTTAGATGGACAAGAGGAAGATTCAGGCATTTGCACAGCCACTGTGAGCTCAGGCAGTCTGACTGAGTTTTTACCCATTCAGAAACAGGACAAAACAGTGGATTATTAACATTCCTTCTTGTCATTTACCTGCTATAGCAGTAGCCACTCCAGCCCGACCGATTAAATCGGTTGCCCGATCTTAGCGGATGATATTAGCCTTTCACATAAATATTTGTATCGGTCTTTATCCCACAGATAAAGCGCTGATATTATATACATAGAATAAACAAATACGTCTGCTAATTTGATGTCATAAAAAAAAAATAAGTTGAATGGTTGCCTGAAGAGGGAACATCATTCAGCCCTAGGCTAGTTTACAACGTGATAGATACAGTGTGGGGGAAAAGTATTTAGTCAGCCACCAATTGTGCAAGTTGTCCCACTTAAAGATGAGAGAGGCCTGTAATTTTCATCATCGGTACACGTCAACTATCAACAAATGAGAAGAAAAAAAATCCAGAAAATCACATTGTAGGATTTTTAATGAATTTATTTGCAAATTATGGTGGAACATAAGTATTTGGTCAATAACAAAAGTTTCTCAATACTTTGTTATATACCCTTTGTTGGCAATGACACAGGTCAAACGTTTTCTGTAAGTCTTCACAAGGTTTTCACACACTGTTGCTGGTATTTTGGCCCATTCCTCCATGCAGATCTCCTCTAGAGCAGTGACGTTTTGGGGCTGTCGCTGGCCAACACGGACTTTCAACTCCCTCCAAAGATTTTCTATGGGGTTGAGATCTGGAGACTGGCTAGGCCACTCCAGGACCTTGAAATGCTTCTTACGAAGCCACTCCTTCGTTGCCCGGGCGGTGTGTTTGGGATCATTGTCATGCTGAAAGACCCAGCCACGTTTCATCTTCAATGCCCTTGCTGATGGATGTAGGTTTTCACTCAAAATCTCACGATACATGGCCCCATTCATTATTTCCTTTACACGGATCAGTCGTCCTGGTCCCTTTGCAGAAAAACAGCCCCAAAGCATGATGTTTCCACCCCCATGCTTCACAGTAGGTATGGTGTTCTTTGGATACAACTCAGCATTCTTTGTCCTCCAAACATGACGAGTTGAGTTTTTACCAAAAAGTTCTATTTTGGTTTCATCTGACCATATGACATTCTCCCAATCCTCTTCTGGATCATCCAAATGCACTCTAGCAAACTTCAGACGGGCCTGGACATGTACTGGCTTAAGCAGGGGGACACGTCTGGCACTGCAGGATTTGAGTCCCTGGTGGCGTAGTGTGTTACTGATGGTAGGCTTTGTTACTTTGGTCCCAGCTCTCTGCAGGTCATTCACTAGGTCCCCCCGTGTGGTTCTGGGATTTTTGCTCACCGTTCTTGTGATCATTTTGACCCCAAGGGGTGAGATCTTGCGTGGAGCCCCAGATCGAGGGAGATTATCAGTGGTCTTATATGTCTTCCATTTCCTAATAATTGCTCCCACAGTTGATTTCTTCAAACCAAGCTGCTTACCTATTGCAGATTCAGTCTTCCCAGCCTGGTGCAGGTCTACAATTTTGTTTCTGGTGTCCTTTGACAGCTCTTTGGTCTTGGCCATAGTGGAGTTTGGAGTGTGACTGTTTGAGGTTGTGGACAGGTGTCTTTTATACTGATAACAAGTTCAAACAGGTGCCATTAATACAGGTAACGAGTGGAGGACAGAGGAGCCTCTTAAAGAAGAAGTTACAGGTCTGTGAGAGCCAGAATCTTGCTTGTTTGTAGGTGACCAAATACTTATTTTCCACCATAATTTGCAAATAAATTCATAAAAAATCCTACAATGTGATTTTCTGGATTTTTTCTTCTCAATTTGTCTGTCATAGTTGACGTGTACCTATGATGAAAATTACAGGCCTCTCTCATCTTTTTAAGTGGGAGAACTTGCACAATTGGTGGCTGACTAAATACTTTTTCCCCCCACTGTATTAGGCATGGTGGTTTGACAGAGAGTAACTTGCCACAGCCAGCGTATTTGAATAAGTAAATAATCAAAAGTACACTTCACCAAGCAAGCAGCTAGGTAGCAAGCAAGGTAGTTTGCTTAGCTAGCTAGCAATCTGTGCTACTTTTGTGCGAACACTGGACTGGCACCCAAGTGAATACTCGTCCTAGGCTTGACACAAAAATAACACTGTTATACTGTCTGGGCCTATTATGTTAGCTAGTGGGCTTATTTAGTTAGTTTTCTGAAATATGCAATCTGCAAAAATCAAGATAGTTGTCAGAGATTTATCATTCAGTCCATGTGCTTGCATTCATGATGAGATAAGTAGCTAAGGGTTAGTTAGCTAACTAAATTAGAATGTGTGACTAAAACCAGTGCGGCAAGAATTTGCCTGCATAAAAGATCAGTCATCAGCGCATGCCATTTGCAGTTTAAATGTATAGCCAATACATTTTCTATTGAATAACAGTGTAAGATACATATGGTTTCTATATCAAACCATTGTCGTAATGAACAGCTAACTTGCGCTTGTCAAAGGTTGCCATAAAGTGTTTCCATGACCTTTGACTGTTGTGAACACTGTAGTAAATCTACTCAAGACAAATGCTGAAGCTGACACCTAGTTGTAACATTACGAACAGCATGTTACTGCATTTCAATGCTTATTTGTAGTTTCAGATTTACTTTTGTGACTAAGTTTAATTCATTCAACCAGCCACCCCTTGTGGTGGTTTAGCACAAACACTTTTGCATACTTCTTATCCACTGCCATAGATAGACATCTTTAAGTTGCACCTAAGAAGGTAAACTAAAAAAGTTGTATATTTACTGTCATATTTATACAGGATATAGTTGCTTTTTGGTGGATATCCTGTAATCCACAAATAAAATGGTCTTAAATAACGTTAATTTTAATATTGTGTTAAGAAATCATAATTTATAGTATCTGTTAATCCTTTGGAGCACAATGTGTAAAAAAATTAATATATATATATATTGGCTGATATGTGACTTTTGCCTCCCTAAAAAAATTAATTGGTATCAGACAGAAAAATCCCATATTGATCGGGATCTAGTAGCAACCTAAGACAGTAGGGCTCGTAGCAACCTAAATGCATCACTAGCAGAATTATCATCAATATATGCCTTTAGTGAGGTGACTGACTTCTGGCTTAACCTTTTTATAAAAAGATGTAGCAGACATTTGTTGTTGTGTTTGTTTTGTACCAGCTATTCCGTATCAATAAATTACAGAACTTCAACGGTTCCAGGTTTGCACAAGCTAGGCTATTAGCATAAAAGCTGTTCCATCCACAGTTTCCGTGTATAATCTCTGCTGTGAATTCCCAATGTATATCCAAACAAATTTTCACCACCAAATAATTAAATAAAGAAAAGCCTTAACAGGATAAATTGATATTAAAAGCAGATACAGTAGGTGTTGCTAAAATTAGACTGAACTGGGGTTGTTTTGATCCTGCCACTGGCCATTTCCTCCCATAGGCTGGGAAGGTGGGGGCAAATACTCGGGCTTCCTGGGAGAAAAAGCAATTTCACATAGATAATGCAGCTGCACCGAGCTCCATCTGGCTGCTACTGATAAGAGCGCCCCTGTGACAGAGGAATTGTCCATTCCTCAGGCAATTTGCGCTGTTCACTGAACTTGTAAAAGCCAACAGGAACCCAGACACAGGAAGCAGGGATTTCTTTCTGCAGGGCACAGGGTGAGGGAACCGGGTGAGTGGACCGTGGCATGGGGAGGGGGAGAGGTCTGGGAGGGACCAAGGGCATCCCACATCATTCTGGTGAAAGAATAGAAATGACGGTTGCACTCTACTCCCTGTAACGCATGATCAATTTCAGGTTATGATAAAAGCACTGCAGAGCGCCTGCTACCTCCCGATTTTACAACAGAGGAGCGTGTTGTTCAAGGAAGGAAGATTTGGGCTCCAACACAAGGCACAACAAAACTGTGAATAAGCACTCAGCAGAAAAAGAGCTCTTCAAATCAGTCAAAGGGAGGCAGAGCGATAAATCCATACAGTCAGAGGTAATAAAGGGCAAAGGATGGTGGAACCAACCAGAGTCAATACCATTTTACTGCAGCCGCAACTGACAAAGCTGCTAATGGCGCTTAGAAGCCGCACTTCCAGCGACACCTCCAGCCCCACACTTCAGTACAATCAGAGGTATGAATAAAGCCAATCAAGAAAACCTTCACAGCTACCGAGCAACTTCATTTCTTCCCCTTCAAATACTCTATATAGCAGGTGCAGGTACAAAGACTAAAATTCGATACACTTCGACTGTACACTTCAGTTATTGTACAAAAGCCTTTTCAAGCGGCCCTCCTCAATCAAAGAAGCGCACTCAATGGAAAAAATAACACAAAAATACAACTAGGCTAAACTCAGGAAAGGTTGCAGTTCTCTTTGCTAATGTCAGGCAGGGAGCTGGCTTTACGAGCACAAAGGAGTGGAGCAGACAGGCCAGGCAGCCAGTAGCCACCAGACCAGTCAGTGGTTTGCATAAATAAGAGCAGTGGAGGAGGAGGACCTCCCTGTCTGACTGGAGCAAGTGTAGGGGTCACTAGCCACAGGAACACAGCCTCACTGAAAGATAGCCTGCAGTGACCAGTCTATCCCTCATCTCCCAGGCCAGTTTGCAGGGTGCACTTTCCCTTAGTCTAGCTGGAAATTGAGAATGATCTGTATGACTGATAAATGGAGTCTCTAAAATTGTATTATTTTGAAGAGTCTCAGAGCAGTCTGTGGTGATATCATAGTGACTGTGTGGTATCCCTCACCTGGCCACTGAGTACATGAAGAGGAAGTCGTTGTCAGGGGAACCGGGGTTCTTGCCATAGTCCATGTACTTCCTCTGGGTGGTGTTCTTGATGTCCTTGATCACCAACTCCATCTCTTTACTCAGGTTGGACTCCGTCTGAAGGGGAAAGGTTACACAGTGACTACATAGCATCTCCACTTTGACATTTTGTCAACAATGGTAATATTGACAATGGTGACCCACAGGTATGCATTTGCAAATCATTGGTATGGTACGGGAAACAAACCACAGCAAAGGTTTGGCAGGAGATGACAGGTTAAATATGAATGGAGGCCATATTGGGGTAACACTAAAATAGCTACAATATACCGTTAGTGTCAGTCTCATTTGTCAGCTAGTGGCGAGTTAAGATGGAGTGATCATGGTCAGAGGGACATACTTGGGTGAAGCTGTATAGATCTCTCTGCCTTACAGTGGTGCTTACTGGGAAAAGTCCCAGCTGCTCCTGCAGGTCCTCCACCTCCTTCACCAGCACAGAGGTATTCTTGTTGCTGGGCATGTGCCAACTGACCACCTCAGTGCTCCGGCCTGGGCGGCAGGGCAGCACGCTGTTAGCAAACTGTCTGCACAGTGGGCAGGTGAACTCTCCCTTATCCACAGAGAAGCCCTGCATCACCTGGTCATTCTGGGTAAAAAAAATGCAGTTTGGATTATTACAGGAAGCAGAGACAGGGTAGGACTGCCTAATGTTATGTCCCTTATGTCAATCCATACTTTCATATAGATACTCTCTTACCCGCAGAGACTCCATGTAGGACTTGTGGCAGTCTATATGCAAGGTGTGTCCACAGGTCTGCACATACACACCTCCATCCCAGCCTATTGAGACTGACTGCAGACAGGAACTCTGCGAAACAGACAAGAGAACAGCACAAGACAGGTAAGAGTCTATTCCCTTTGAAGTTCCATAACTGTAGTATAGAAATACATACGATATATTTATTTAACTACATTTCCAATGAATTACAGGGCTCTAGACTACCTTTTTTCACTTTTTCAGTTGATGGCACCAGCACTTGATTTGGTCACACCAATATTTTCCTGACCTGGGTCCCATAATGTAACTGCATTCCATACAGAATCAGGCTAATAATGACTAGCCATATTTTAAATTAATGCACTTGCAGGGCTTGACATTCAGGTAAATTTGCCAGTGGCACACCGGGCCAGTGCCAACTGAAAGCTACTGGCCCGAATGAAAAGAATACTGGGCCGGGAAAGCGGATGATGCGCGCATCATTAAATAAAAAATATAAAAAATACATTTAGTAATTTAGCAGACGCTCTTATCCAGAGCGACTTACAGTTAGTGAGTACATACATTTTTTTTTTTCATACTGGCCCCCCGTGGGAATCGAACCCACAACCCTGGCATTGCAAGCGCCATGCTCTACCAACTGAGCTACATGGGCTGAGCAAGTAGCCTATAATGACCTACCCTCCACACACAAAGAATTACATTTTAACTTGACAATATCATATTTACATTGATTGTTTGGAGGAAAAAATTATCTTTGTAGGGCCCTATACAATCAATTTTATATTTCGTTAAATTCAGTTTTCCCCCGTTTTATTTTCCCGGTTTCTCTTAGTTTCTTTCAGGTTTTCACTCACAGAAATCACATATTTTTTTTTAGAAAAACAACAAAAAGCCCACAATGCTTAAACCACATCAGTAGACCACTTTTTAGGTAAAAATTAAATTAAAATTAAAAAAGGGTGTCAATTGATCGCCTAGCAAGAGACCGTTGTGTTTGGCTAGCAGTGTTTTTGTACTATACAATGTACAGTATAGGCTACATGTGATGGTTGAGTTTCCAAAACAAATGCCCCGCGATTGATACAAATTGTGATATAATTCTGCCAGGTAGGCCTACTTTGCAATCAACATTTAAATGGGAAGGTTTTTTAGGAAAGCCTTTAGAAATGTTCATTCAAAACAGAGCATGATGACTGAATTTCACATTGCAAAGATTCAACCTTTTTGAATGGTCTGCATACCCATTGTTGCATACCCATTGCTGTTTGAATAAATCTTGATAACATTTATTTTTTAAAGCTAATTGTGAACCAAAAACGAATGTGACCAGGAAAAACAAAAATCACTGGCACCCAACCAATCAATTAAAAATAGGTGTCGCACCAAGTCAAAATGGTCACAAATGCAAGTGTTTTGGTGGCAGTTTTAAACCCTGAATTTAAATTTATATGTGCCAGTAAGGCAGTAACATTCTCTGGAGAAAGAAAGAAAGAAAGAAAGAATAGCATTGCAGCTAAAACCGAAAGACAGTGGCAGTGTTTCTTAGTCACTCTGACTAACTGCCTCAGTGCTCCCAGACAGAGAGAGAGAGAGAGAGAAAGAGGTAGAGGAGGAGGAGAAGGTCTGTCAGGAGGTCTAAATCCTCCATGCCTCATTGTCTCCGCTCTCAGGCTGCTGGAGCTTCTGACAGACTAGCCGATTAAACTAAAATCCACGATTTACGATGGATTTGAGTGGTGACTACTGTTGGCGGACTGGAGCTCCGACGTCACATAAAATGATGTTTTTATTAAAAACTATTGATTTCAGCACGCAAAGAATAGCCCGCACTAGTCGCCGCTCAACTCCAACTCCATCGAGTTGAGTTTAGTTTAGTCGGCTACTGATAGACAGGCAGGCATACTGGGCCAGGGGCTGGGAGTAGGCTGCTGAATCACCGGAAACCCACTCAGGCAGAAACGGTTTAACATCTATGATGGGAATCCACTCTATATGCATGAGAGACTTCAAAAAACAGGAATGCTGGCCTCCCGAGTGGCGCAGCGGTCCAAGGCACTGCATCGCAGGCGTCACAACAGATCCGGGTTCGATTCCGGGCTGTGTCGCAGCCGGCCGCAACCAGGAGACCCATGAGGCGGCACATAATTGGCCCAGCATCGTCCGGGTTAGGGGAGGGTTTGGCCAACTGGGATGTCCTTGTCCCATCGTGCTCTAGTGACTCCTTGTGGCGGCCGGGCACATGCATGCTGACTTCGGTTGCCAGCTGTACGGTGTTTCCTCTGACACATTGGTGCGGCTGGCTTCCGGGTTAAGCGAGCAGTGCGTCAAGAAGCAGTGCTGCTTGGCTGGGTCATGTTTCGGAGGACGCATGGCTCTCGTCCTTCGCCTCTCCCGAGTCCGTACAGGAGTTGCAGCGATGGGACAAGACCGTAATTACCAATTGGATGTCAAGAAAATTGGGGAGAAAAAGGGGTAAAAAGTACCAAAAATGTAATCAAATAATAAAAAGGAATGCTTACATTTGAAATGCTTACCTGTGTGTTACAGTGAGCCTTTTACTAGCTAGATCAAAACCAAAGATGAGGAGAGGTAGAGAGAGAAAGATAGAGAGAGTGGGTGGTAGAGAGAGGGAGAGAGAGAGTGGGTGGTGGTAGAGAGAGAGAGAGAGAGGGGGTGGTAGAGCGAGAGGGGGAGGTAGAGAGAGCGAGAGGGGGAGGTAG
>NC_139992.1:67573094-67575594 GCF_964263955.1 Coregonus lavaretus | reverse complement strand
AGCGAGAGCGAGAGGTAGAGGTAGAGAGAGCGAGAGGTAGAGGTAGAGAGAGCGAGAGGGAGAGAGGGAGGGGTAGAGAGAGGTAGAGAGGGAGGGGTAGAGAGAGGTAGAGAGAGGGAGGTAGAGAGAGGAGAGAGAGGGAGGTAGAGAGAGCGAGAGAGAGGGAGGTAGAGAGAGCGAGAGAGAGGGAGGTAGAGAGAGCGAGAGAGAGGGAGGTAGAGAGAGCGAGAAAGAGGGAGGTAGAGAGAGCGAGAGAGAGAGGGAGAGAGAGAAAGAGCGAGGGGGGAGAGGTAGAGAGAGCGAGAGAGAGGGAGGGAGGTAGAGAGAGAGGGAGGTAGAGAGAGCGAGAGAAAGAGCGAGGTAGAGAGAGCGAGAGAGCGAGCAAGGTAGAGAGAGGGAGGGGGTAGAGAGGTAGAGAGAGAGAGGTAGAGAGAGAGAGGTAGAGAGAGAGAGAGAGAGAGAGAGAGAGAGAGAGAGAGAGAGAGAGAGAGCGCATGAGGTAGAGAGAGAGAGCGCGCGAGGTAGAGAGAGAGAGCACGAGGGAGAGAGAGCACGAGGGAGAGAGAGCACGAGAGAGAGAAGAGAGGGAGGGAGAGAGAGGGGGTAGAGAGAGAGGGACGGGGGAGAGAGAGAGCGAGAGGTAGAGAGAGCGAGAGCGAGAGGTAGAGGTAGAGAGAGCGAGAGGTAGAGGTAGAGAGAGCGAGAGGGAGAGAGGGAGGGAGGGGTAGAGAGAGGTAGAGAGAGAGGGAGGGGTAGAGAGAGGGAGGTAGAGAGAGAGAGGAGAGAGAGGGAGGTAGAGAGAGCGAGAGAGAGGGAGGTAGAGAGAGCGAGAGAGAGGGAGGTAGAGAGAGCGAGAAAGAGAGGGAGAGAGAGAAAGAGCGAGGGGGGAGAGGTAGAGAGAGCGAGAGAGAGGGAGGGAGGTAGAGAGAGAGGGAGGTAGAGAGAGCGAGAGAAAGAGCGAGGTAGAGAGAGCGAGAGAGCAAGCGAGGTAGAGAGAGGGAGGGGGAGAGAGAAAGAGCGAGGGGGAGAGAGCGAGGTAGAGAGAGCGAGCGAGGTAGAGAGAGAAAGAGCGAGGGAGGTAGAGAGAAAGAGCGAGGGGGAGAGAGCGAGGTAGAGAGAGCGAGCGAGAGAGGGAGGTAGAGAGAGAGCGAGGGGGGAGAGAGAGGGAGAGAGGGAGGTAGAGAGAGGGGGGAGGGGGAGGGAGAGCGTGAGGTAGAGAGAGAGAGCGCGGTAGAGAGAGGGGGAGAGAGAGAGGGAGAGAGAGAGGAACGCGAGGTAGAGAGAGAGAGAGCGTGAGGTAGAGAGAGAGGGAGAGAGAGAGAGCACGAGGTAGAGAGAGAGAGAGAGAGGTAGAGAGGGAGGGGTAGAGAGAGGTAGAGAGGGGTAGAGAGAGGTAGAGAGAGGGGTAGAGAGAGAGAGGTAGAGAGAGAGAGAGGTAGAGAGAGCGAGCGCGGTAGAGAGAGCGAGCGAGGGAGGTAGGCAGAGAGAGAAAGAGCGAGAGGTAGAGAGCGAGCGAGGTAGAGAGAGAGAGCGAGAGAGGGAGGTAGAGAGAGCAAGAGAGAGAGAGGGAGGGGGAGAGAGAGGGAGAGAGGGAGGTAGAGAGAGAGAGAGGGGGAGGGAGAGCGTGAGGTAGAGAGAGAGAGAGCGCGGTAGAGAGAGGGAGAGAGAGAGAACGCGAGGTAGAGAGAGAGAGAGCGTGAGGTAGAGAGAGAGCGTGAGGTAGAGAGAGAGGGAGAGAGAGAGAGAGAGCACGAGGTAGAGAGAGAGAGGGAGGGAGAGAGAGAGGTAGAGAGAGAGAGAGGGGTAGAGAGAGAGGGACGGGGAGAGAGAGCGAGAGGTAGAGAGAGCGAGAGGTAGAGGTAGAGAGAGCGAGAGGGAGAGAGGGAGGGGTAGAGAGGTAGAGAGAGCGAGGTAGAGAGAGTGAGAAGAGAGAGCGAGAAGAGAGAGGGAGGGAGGGGTAGAGAGAGAGGTAGAGAGAGATAGAGAGAGGTAGAGAGAAAGAGAGGTAGAGAGAGAGAGAGAGAGAGAGAGAGAGAGAGAGGGAGAGGGAGAGGGAGAGAGACAGAGAGAGAGAGGGAGAGAGAGAGAGGGAGAGGGAGAGAGACAGAGAGAGAGAGGTAGAGAGAGAGAGGGGGAGGGGGGAGGGAGAGAGAGCGAGCGAGGTAGAGAGAGAAAGAGCGAGGGAGGTAGAGAGAAAGAGCGAGGGGGAGAGAGCGAGGTAGAGAGCGAGCGAGGTAGAGAGAGCGAGGTAGAGAGAGAGAGCGAGAGAGGGAGGTAGAGAGAGAGTGAGGGGGAGAGAGAGGGAGAGAGGGAGAGCGTGAGGTAGAGAGAGAGAGAGCGCGAGGTAGAGAGAGCGAGAGGTAGAGGTAGAGAGAGCGAGAGGGGAGAGAGGGAGGGGTGGAGAGGTAGAGAGAGCGAGGTAGAGAGAGTGAGAAGAGAGAGCGAGAAGAGAGAGGGAGGGAGGGGTAGAGAGAGATAGAGAGAGAGGGAGGGGTAGAGA